>NC_067400.1:42148179-42405679 GCF_016432865.1 Antechinus flavipes
CTGTCTTTGTGTTTCAATGTCTAGTATAGCGAATGGCACATTGGAGGCATTTAATATATGTTTATTGATCTAAATTAAGTAAATTCAATTGCTAAATAATCTGAAAAGAGGCCACTTGCTGTAGCAGAAAGAAGTCCGAAATAGAAATCTATGGATCTATGTTCAAATCCAGCCTCTGCTTCACTATTTGAGTTTCTTAGCAAATCCATTTAATTTCCCTCATTTTCCGTATCTGTAAAATGAGAGGGGCTGAGTCCGTTGGCTTTGTATTATAGTCATGTCTTATAACTTCAACTTAACTGTATGCTCAATGAAAATAAAGATTTCTTTGTTCAGCTTTTTTTCTCCCTACAGTGCCTAGCACAGAGCTTTTTCCCTAGCAGGCACTCAAATACCTATTAGGAGGAAAGGAAGGGAATAAGATTTTATTAAGCACCTACTATGTGCTAGGCACTGTGCTAAATGCTTTACAAATATTACCTCAGTTGATCCTCACTACAACCCTGAAAGTAGGTGTTATTATCCTCCCCACTTTATAATTTAGGAAACAGCGGTTAAATGCCTTGCTCAGGTCCCAGAGTTAAGTAAATGTCTACTAAATGATTATCTAAGCAGCTAATGACCAATCAAATATCACCTCTATAGAAAGTCTTCCTTCATCCCCTCACAGAGCATTTTGTATTGTTCTTAGGGGCATGTGTGGTGTCATTTTTGCTTTGTGCCCAGTTCAGTGTCTGGCACGCAGTGGATTCTTGTTCTTGATGGTCATGTAACCTTATATAGCTCTCTGTATTGTTATTCTCTTTATACCAGGTTGTGAGCTCCATGACAGTAAGAATCATCTCTTCCTACTTTTCTGGTGCCTTACACAGTGCTAAAAACACCACAAGCACTTAATAAATACATCTTATTCATGCATAATAAATTTTAATAAATGTACTAATTATAATAAAAGTACTAATAATTATACCCTCATCAAAGTTGCACGTGAATGAGCAAAATAAACCAAAACAGAAGAAGAATATACCCAAAGACTGCAAATAAAAATCTAAGTTCTAAATATGTTGCCAACTGATGAACTCTGGGAAAGCCTCTGCTTGAGTTTTCATTCTCCTGGCAGTGAGGTCCAGGCAAGCAGATTCAACAGAAAGAGGAGGGGACAAATTTGAAATTATGTATAGGAGTTATTTGAACCTCACAAAGCAAAAATTCTTATTGAATTGGATAGAACTGAATTAAATTCCTGGCTCTTGCCTATCATTATGTGAAGGGACAGGCTTAGCTCCCTTAGGACCTTATAAGCTCCATGGTGAAGCCAAAGGTGATGGAACTTTGAATTGTAAACAAGACAAATTGGGCAAATTTCCTTCAAAGAGCTTTTAATCAAAGGAAAAAGAAAAGGAAGAAATGCAATAAATATCCAATTTATTAATTGATTATCAGTGAGTGCGAGCTGTTTAAAAAAAAAAAAAAACTTAAGAGGACAAATGCAAGGAACTATACTTTCACTGGGAAGCAGTGAAAAACTAAAATGTATATGATTAAGAGACAGGGTGGCCAGACAAGTTGGTCTCTCTAAGGCTGGTCTGACAAGCAGATTCATCTACTGGAGACAATTCTGGTTTGGGGTGAGCACTAGGGTGATTTGACCTCTCTGTAAAATGAAATAAATGGATTTGCTGACGTCTAAGATCTCTTCCAATTCTCAATTCATGATGCTATGGTTCTGTGCAATAGTCCAGGTAAGAAGCAATGGGTCCCTGAACTAACTCTGTTTATTTTGAGGGACTAAAACTAAAGTTTCAGGGAATAAAAAGATGTAAGAAATGTTGTGAAGGTTGAAATGATGGGATTTAGCCATGGATTCTGTCCAACTGAGATCTTGAATGACCATACCCATACTTGTTTTTTTTTTTTTTTTATCTTTTTATTTTTATTTTTTAAATTTTTATTTAATAATTACTTTATATTGACAGAATCCATGCCAGGGTAATTTTTTTACAACATTATCCCTTGCACTCGTTTCTGTTCCGATTTTTCCCCTCCCTCCCTCCACCCCCTCCCCTAGATGGCAAGCAGTTTTATATATATTAGATATGTTGCAGTATATCCTAGATACAAGATATGTGTGCAGAACCGAACAGTTCTCTTGTTGCACAGGGAGAATTGGATTCAGAAGGTATAAATAACCCGGGAAGAACATACCCATACTTGTTAAGAGAACTAGAGTTAAAAGAATCAATATAATGAACACCCAATAATTACATGAAGGGAAGTGATAGTAAAGATGAATCCTTATACTAGGAAAGATTGAAAACCCCTAGACTAGGTAAGGATGATAAAATTCACAGTCATGTGGCCAAAATAGAGCCCCGGCTGAAGGAAATAGGCATTTGTAATCAAAGAAGGAAGCACATCTGTATTATGGAATGCCTAATGCAAAGGTTACAATTAGCTTTTTTGTGACTTACATCAGAGACTTTTGAATAGAAAAGTTGAAGACTACCAGTCACATGGCAAGATTCTCACTCCACCAGAAATTGTATCATAGAAACATAGATTTAGTGCCGGATAATGGTTATAGAGTTTTGTCTTTTCTTTTCTTGGATCATGGAATCTTGCCTTTTACAAATAAGGAAACCAAGGCACAGAAAGTAGCTAAGAGACTTTCTCCAAATCCCAGAGCACTGATACAGACCCAAGTCCCTAAGATACAAAACTAGAACAAGTATTATTCCCAGAATACCTTGCTGTGGATGATCTAAATATTGGAATCTAGAAGAAACCCACCCATCACAAAGAATTTCTATCCCCACCTAGCAAGATGTGGAACACAGCTAGAACCTGTTAAGCCAGGGCTGCTCTTCATGGCAAGGATCAGTCACAGGGGAGTGTTAAAAGAGATCTATAAAACATAGTATGCCATGATTAGGTAGGTGGTGACTCATAATCAGAATAACTCAAGTTCAAATCCTCCCTTGGATCCCCACTAATTGTATCATAAGTATTCCTTAACGGTTCCAGGGGTCCTCAAATTATGGCTCTCGGGCCAGATGCGGCAGCTGAGGATGTTTATCCCCCCACCCAGGACTATGAAGTTTCCTTATTTAAAGGCCCACAAAACAAAGTTTTTGTTTTTACTATAATCTGGCCCTCCAACAGTCTGAGGGACAGTGAACTGGCCCCCTATTTTAAAAGTTTGAGGACCCCTGTAACCTCTCAGCCTCAGTTCTAATTAATAAGATGAAGATAATAGTCATGTTTACTTCACAGTGTTATAAGAATCAAATGAAATATAGATGTAGATATGTATATCTATCTATACGCATGTCTACATATACATATATAAAATTTGATTCTTATAATAACCCTGGGAAGTATTTTCATATATCTATTGCCATAGATATACAGGTATGTAGATATAAACAAAAATGTATATGGATAAATATACATATATACATATATATATGCAAAATCTAAAGCTCTATACAATGCTGGCTGTTATTATTATACTACAATAGGCAAAAGGTCTGTCAGTCTCCAAAGCCACGGATCTAATGCTGAATTTAGACTTACAGATCCTGGGCTCAAACGTCAGCTTTGTCATTTTTTACCTGAATAACCCTGGGCAAATCATTTAATGCTGGAGGATCTCTCTTACTTCATTTGTAAAGTGAAGTTATTGACATCTTGCGATTCTAAATCTATAATTCTACTATTCAAACCTCAATCAAACACACAAACAAAAATAACCAATATCCTGAGGAGCAAAGGAAAGACGTGTCCGTAGATGGCGCAGAATCAGATCTCCCCCCAACAAATCCCAGAGAAGGAAGGCTCTGGCCAAACCAGGGCCTAGGTTTGGAGGTAACAGAACACTATCCTGGAGATCTATGGAATGAGAGATCAAAAAAAGAGCAGCCATTTCTGGGTTCTAGTTTTCCCCCATTTTCCCACAGGATCCAAGCTTTTGCCCTTTGGACCTGGTGGGTACACACAGCACCCAGCACACTTATTTTCACATTTCTTAAATGAACAAAACAGCTTTGTTTTTACAGGTAGGGAGACCAGATGATTTAGCTCTATATAAACAGAAAGAAAAATAAAAGCTGCACAAGGAATCAAGGGCAGATATCAAGGACAGCTGGATCAGAGAGAAGAGAAGAGCTGTTAAGGAGGGAGATGAGATAAGATAGAGAGCTGGGACAAGCTGAAAAATCAGAGGCAAAGGGGAAAACAGATTGGCTGTTGACAGAGCTCAAGGATGTAAGAAGTGGGGAGACCAGTTCAAGAACAAGCCAACAAGCAATTCCCTTGAACAATGGATGGGAGAAGCAGGGAGGGAGATGCATTGGTCATGCTCCCTGATGGTTCTTAAAGGAGTTCTTTGCATGCTCCCAATGTGTGTTTGTTATATGCTCAAATGTAGCGATGTCACTGCTTTTAGAAATGTGACAAAATCGATTCATCCACCTGTATAAAGGTAAAGAATTTGAAAATAAATTGGAATGAGAAGTTCTGGGTAGCTGAGAATGAAGGACAAACAACAATAAGAGCAAGTTGAATGTCAGACATTGCCCCATAATTTGCTCCTCTGCAAAAGAAGGATATTGGAATAAACTACGGATTCTTCCTTTTTGGGAAACATGGACCCCTCTGACAGTCTTGAGAAGTCTATGGACCCCTTCTCAGTGTTGAAATTCCTAAAATAAAATACACTGGATTATATAGGAAACCAATATAAATATAAAACATATATATTTTTAAAAATAAGTTCACAGACTCCAGGTTAACACGCATACTCTCTCTAAGGTGCTTTCCAACTCAAACACTCTGCGTTTATAACTGTCTTTAAATCTAATTTTCATTAATCCTTCTAATTCTATTGCTAATTGTAAGTTAATATTTTGGTACCAAAACCTCATGGTGCTGTCTGAAAATGCTATGATGTATCTATGATTGTTTAGGAAGAATGAGTCAAAAGATTTTCATATATGAAGCCCTCCCTCCCCATCCCACCTCACCCCTGCCATCTTCCCTAATACCTACAGCTTCCTCATTTGTTTTGGATGTGATGAGCTCCAAAGTCCCTTCCATCTCTGATTCCATGCTATCTTCTTTATCATCTCCTTTTTGGGGGAATTAATTAGGACTAGGTAAGCTGGGAAATTACAAAGTGAAAACTGCTAAATATACAATGCATATGTGCAGACCAGCTGCACCTGTCTGTATATTTTATGCAAATGAGTATGATTATTTGTGCAAATGATAAAATAATAATACAATTAAGGTTCTTATAGACATTGATTTCCATATCCACCAATGAATATAGCCAAGTTGAATTCACTTTCTTATCTTCATTTACATATTATTTAAGGGAAATTGACACTGTAATTAGAAATTGATCTAGAATTTATCTGATTAAGTGATCATGAGAAAATAGTTTATTTCTCATACTCCTGTAATAAAAATTTAGACATTCGTTAGGGGATTCCCAAAAGAGTTATTTTAATTCAATGTCAGCAAGGTCCTAATCATACAAAGAGATTCCTTGACCTTAAGTCAAAGTCCGGCTCTGCAGCCCACCACCTCAATTAGAGTCTGAGTCTAGCAACTGACATTTGGAATATTCACTATCATTATCTCTTAAGTCCCATTTGGACAATATTCCTGCATACGGCCCAGAACTCGTTTGTTGTTTTTCTTTAGATATTTCTTACCTGGAAAAAACTGAGGCAAGTTAGGGAAAGCTTATTCAGAACAGAGATGAAATTACTTTTAGACCTCTGATAACTGATGGCACTCTTACACTGGCAGAACTGATACTGGATACAATTTGCTGAACAATTTCTCGGAAGGTGGCTTGAAAAATGATCATGGCCCCTGTTGGAGGATAGGCAACCCATTAAGTTAGTCCATCAAGACCTATGTCTTGGGTAGACATTATCAATGGACAATGAGCTGAGGTCAGACTTGAATGGGAGGAGAAAGGCTTAGCTCACACTGAGAAAATTTGTAGGACTTTCAAGGCTCATAATCTGTTTATGACACAAGAGTTTCTTTTCAGCACTAACATTCTCTCAGTGAGACTTCATAAAAAAATAATCTTAATTGGAGGGCTATGGAAAGATACAGTTAACATTAATATGACTGTGTCACGTTACCAGGCAAAAATCAAGATAACATAAGGGATAATTCTCTGGCAGAACAAGAGATGGCAATTTTTGGAAATTCTGGTGTTAATTAATGATCAGCCATGACTTCAGATAACAAGGGTTGCTACTCACTTTCTAATAGGGAGATGATAGACCCAAAGTGCATTTGTAGTTATAACCAATGAGTGAATTTTTTCTTCTTGATTTTGTTCATTGATTATAAGAATATTTTTTAATTCCTTGAGGAGAGGGGAGCTAACGATGTTGCTAAAAAAGAAAATTTTTAAAGTGAGTCATTGAAATATTTTTAATGCAAAAAAGAAAGAAGAAGGAAGTCTAAAAGGAAACATAAATAAGCAAGATAACTTTGAGAGTAACATGTTAAATTTATTGTAAATTTCTTTTTTTAAAAAAGGCAAGCTAATACATAATAGAGATTTATGGTTTTACATATAATCCCTTTTTTCTATTCTACTTTGTATCAGAAGTATTGTATTTGATGGGCAGGGATTAAGTTCAGAATTTTTAAAAATGGAATTAAGGCAATATTAAAAAATGAGATATATGTATTCTTACACACATTCTTGATTTACACAAGTGGACCATTCTGCAGACCTCTCATGTAAAGTGATTTTTTTTAACCTAATGCTCTACCTATTTCACTTGACCAATATAACAAAGGCATAATAAATAAAATAATATCTTTATGTAAATCATAAAAGTACTAAAATACAGGTATATTAACGACCATATTAGCCATGATGATAAGCAGCATTTTTAATGATAAATTGTGCACAGACAGCACTGTACAGTAAAGTTAATGTAGATATTCAGTATGTTGTCCCTTCCCCAGTCATTGTACCTAGCCTTTATCTCTGGTAGTTAGTTGAGCAACATCTTTTTTTTATAAAACTATTAAGAGATACTTGGAAAATGTTTCTCTTTTCCCCCTCATCTATCAGACAGTAACTGCAAGCAATATTCTCCTTAACTAGTCTTTGAACTTTTAAAAATCCTAAAGTATCTGGCTTTGTCTTTTCAGTACAAGAAAAAAAAAATCCCTCAAATGATAAAATGCCTCTGTCAACTGTTTCATCATGAACATTTTTGGTTGGACCTTGGGTCCTTTCTCTTCTGCCATCTTTGCAGCTAGTGGCTCAATCTAATCCTCATTCAGAATCCTCACAGGAATTTCTTTCAGAATTCTTTATGTGAAGTCTATGCATAATATTAATTTTATGAAAAGAGAATTATCCATAATAAAAAAAATTTTTACAGACACAATATGAGACATCAAGGATGTGTCTGATCAGAAGAAGAAATGAATACATTATGGAGAAACAGAATGAGATACAAGGGTATAGTCTAGTAGTTGTACTAGTACTGAAACATCAGCTAGAAAGAAGTTGGGTATAGTAGTGGATAGAGAGCTAAAATCAGGAATTCAAATCTTTCTTCTTACCTTTACTAGCTCTGTTAACTTGAGCATGAGCCTCAGTTTCCTTATTTGTAAATGAAACAAAATGCAAAATCAGGAAAATTGGGCTCCAATTAAAACCTCTTCTAGCTCTAAATCTATGGATCTATAATCTGATGGCCTTGACAGAGAAGTTATGAGGGAGAGAGAATGAGATAGAAATCGATCCATCTATAGTTATAGATATATCGTGGGGACAAATATATCATCTATATTTAATGAATGCGCCTTGCCTAATCAATAACGGCGGATAGATCCTTGCAATATCATGCCATTTTAAGTTTCCTTTCCGGTTGCTGTGCCAGGTACCTTGCTGGCACTCGGAAAGTCATTCAGAAAATGATGCTCCTGGAGTCTTTACAGCAGGATCTCATTTGTACTGAACTGATCTCTTTAGCTTCCATAAGTTTGAAGCACTTACAGCCCTAAGAGGAAACAGGATGAGTCACGCTATTCCCTCTGCAACAGAAACCCTGGCCCATTAAAACTTCATGCTGCCAGTCTGCCAAAAGACAAGCTTCAAAGGACCTGCCTAATGTGTTTATCCACAGGGTTCTTTTAAGCCCCAGAAGAGTCTAATTCAAGTTGCGATATTGCCGTAGAAATTATCAGGAGGAAAATGACTTCCCTCTGCCAGGAAGATAGAGCTTCTGGCTGGCCTCCCTTGTGGGAAAAAAAAAAACTCAGCACTCTGCATTTTAGGCATTTAAGTCTCTCCAAGACAAATTTATTAATTGAATAATGCTGAGCCTTTCTGCTTAGAAAGAAAGAAATTCCAAAGAGATGGGAATTCCTCTTGCTTTTGAATGTTATTCTGCCGCCTGCTCCGTTCTTTACATACAATTTATAAGGTTCGAGATCAGTTAAAATTCCATAATCAAGATTTAACAGGAGGACAAAATCTAAGCAACCGCCTTGATTCGTCAAACATACTTTTAACTTTCTGAGCATCCCGGTGAATAATCTCCCTAAAACCATTCAACACGGTAGTTAGATGGCGCAGTAGATAGAGCACCAACGTTGGAGTCAGGAGGACCTGAGTTCAAATGCAGCCCCAGATACTTAACACTTAACTAGACAAGTCCCTTAACCCCAATTTTCTCTCAAAAAAGAAAGAAAGAAAGAAAGAAAGAAAGAAAGAAAGAAAAAAGAAAGAAAGAAAGAAAGAAAGAAAGAAAGAAAGAAAGAAAGAAGAAAGAAAGAAAGAAAGAAAGAAAAAAGAAAGAAAGAAAGAAAGAAAGAAAGAAAGAAAGAAAGAAAGAAAGAAAGAAAGAAAGAAAGAAAGAAAGAAAGAAAGAAAGAAAGAAAGAAAGAAAGAAAGAAAGAAAGAAAGAAAGAAAGAATAGAAGAAGAAACACTATCCAATCCTTCTTAAACTACTACCTGTATGAATTTTCCTTTCAGACTGAGCAAAGGTAAATTCAAAATAGCTAGACTTGAACCCCATACTCCGCACTGGAATTCCTCTCAGAGCCAGGGGCATCCCACCCTGAAAAATTTCATCCCACTCCCTGCAATCCCCTCTTCCTATAGGTGAATTCCTCCCAAGGTCTCCATTTGGGGAGCAGACTAGATTAGTCATTTTTCATCATCCTCCTATTTCTGCATCTGACAGGATTTTGGCCCCAGACCCCAAGGGTGTCTTCCTCTTCTCCCCTTCCAATTTTAGCTCCCTTTTGCTTTTCTTTCCTCATGAGAATACAATCTCCTGAGGGAAGAGTATGATTTTCTATTTGGTCTATTTGTATATCCTTTGTTTGACCTGCTTAGAAAGTAAACAGCTAAATATAAAGCTTATTGCCTTCTTTGCAACATTTCTATCAATTGAATTAATCAAAGAAATCCTTCCTTGTCTAAGACTGATCATTACCCTAATAAATCTCAAAAAAAAAAAAAAAAAAAAAAAAAAAAACCACCACCTTTTTTCCTAGGCTTTTCAGACCCCTCTCTTTAGAAGAGGGTCTGGTGAGGCCTTTGGGAGTGATGTTTTAGGACTTTAAGGAAGGACATCACTTCTTGGTCTTGCTTATGCACAGATAAGACCAAGAACATCAGACTAACATATCTCAATTCTTTGTAATATAATAACTAAAGAGGGAATGTGGAGTCAGGGTTTACTATGCTTCCATGCCTCTAATATTCTTTCATCATTATGATGTGAAAATGGATCCAGCCTCTGGAAATATTGGGAAGAATGGGAATCACCAAATAATGACATTGGAAGCCACATGACACAGTCAAGAGTCGTGGGAAATGAGTCAGATCTTGTTTGACCTCAGCAAACCATCTCCTATTTCTCTATATCTTTACAAAATAGGACAATTAGGCTAGATAGTCTCTTTCAGCTCTGAATCTATGATCCTAAGATAAGACACTAAACTTTCTGGTTTCCTTACCTGTAGAATAAGAACTGTAGGCTAGATGACCCAAAAGTCCTTTCCATCTCTAAATCTATGGTCCTAGGTGAAAATACCAGCAGGCAGGATAGAAAGAAAAGCTTCCTAACAATTGGATCTGCCTGGATATGGAATGATCTATTTAGATTTCTTGTCATTGATGGTCTTCAAAAGATTAAATGGCTACCATATGTAGAGAAATTGTATTTGGGCAAGAAAAAATTCCTTCCAATTCTGTTTTTTCCTCTCTCATTCTGGTTCATTCACCCCAAATATGTGATCAGTTGCCAAATCTTGTCATTTCTTTCTAATTTTTCTCACATAGATTGCTTCCTCCATTGCTCTAATTTAGGATCTCTTATCTTTTTCCTGAATTATTGAAATAGTATTTTTTGAAGGTCATCATTGTTAAAGGTCACAAAGTTAGTAAATGTCTGAGGCTGTATTTGAACTCAGAACTTCTTGACTCAAGGGCCATTGATCTATTCTGTGGGCCACTTAGCTGCATTACCTAATTGAACTTGCCTCAGGTCTTTAGATACTCCAAACCATCCTCCACACAACTAACAAAGTGATTTTCCTAAAGGTAATCTAGTGATGTCATTCTTCCCAAATCAATTAATCCCAATAGCTCCTTATTAGTTCTGAGATCCAATTTAATTCTAAGAATTCCAAGTTCTTGCAAGATTCTGTTCTAACTTTCTCAGGATTACATGGCTAGGAAATGTCTGAGACTACATCTGAACTCAGATCTTTTCCTCTCCAACCACTAGGTCACTATTAATTCCCCTATCCCACAATTTTGCCTGGAGCAGGTACTGGCCCAGAGACTCTTTGTATTCACAAAAAGGGAATAAAAAATAAATACCTTTTTGTCAGAGTGCTGGCCTAGTCTAATATTGATTTTTGTCATGAGATGATTATTAAAAATTCCCTAAATATACCTTTCTATATTATGGAAACATGGTAAACAGAAAGAAAAAAAAACTGATTATTTGGGCATTTACTATTTATTATTTGGGAATGCTATTTCCAGTAGAAGTCTCCAGACAACCACATAAATGTTCCATTGTTCTAGTCACTTAGGCTCAGAGTGACCCAAAGTATTGAAAATCATTATCTGCCTTTATGAGAACTGATGCAAAATGAAGTCAGCAGAACCAGAAAACAATAGACTTAAATGGAATGAACAACTGAAATCAAATGCTGTGAAATTATTCTGGCCAAGCTTGGCTCCAAAAAAGAAATATGAAAATTTCCCTTCCTTCTTTGTGAGAGGGAACTGCTGGTGTGGAACAGGCTTTTTTTAATAACTTGGTTAGTTTTATTGAGTTGTTTTTCTCTCCTTTTTATCCTTTATTACACAGACTCAACCACTGGGGAGAAAGAAAAAATACAGAGAAATGCAGAAAATTTGAAAATAAAATATATTTAAATTATTAAAAAAAAAAAAAAAGAATGATGGCTATCTTTTAAGGGCAAAGTAAAATTTCATCACTGAGTTTCCTTTATAATGTAATGCTGGAAAACTGAGGTTTTTCATATTTTAATTGTGGAGAATTTAGATTAGATTAGACTACATGGGACTCTAGTATTTGAGATAAGGCACCTGGAATCTTATGACTCTATGGTATTTCAGGGACTCTTTTCTAACTTAATTTCCTCATTCCTAAGAGACAAAGGAATGGGGTTATAATAATTTTTATTCAGGGAAACTGAGGCATAACGATAGTTATTGTTATTCATGTCCAACTTGTCCTGAACCCATTTGGGAATTTCTTGGCAAAGGAGATGGAGTAGTTCATCATTTCCACCTCCAGCTCATTTTACAGATGAGGAAACTGAGGTAGAGTTAAGTGACTTGCCCAAGGTCACATAGCTAATAAGTGTCTCAAGCCCGATTTGAACTCAGGAAGATGAGTTTTCTTGACTTCAGGTTCAACACCCCATCCACACCTAGCTGCCCTTCATAGTAATATGAACAAAAAAAGCTATTTCTATTTCATTATCACCAAAGAGACAAATCCATTTTTGGAGCCCTTTTGTACCATTCTATCATCACCACAGAAGCTGGAGGAAAACCAGAACTAAGGACTGTTTTATTTTACAATCTTCATTATTTCATGATATCCACGGCTATAAAATTGATTACTCATTCACCAGCCTCCTGTTAATGAGATCTTTTCTGCATGTAGCTGGGCTGGATGTTTATTGAGCAACTGATAGTCTGATTATTGCCAGGATTGTGTTTAACCTTAATAGCTAGGTAGGTAATGGCCAGAGTTTCTGCTTCCCTACTAAGAACCTTTAACTCAGGGTCAATTTCTTACTTATTGACTTTTTTTCTCCTTCCTTCCTTCCTTCCTTCCATCCATCCATCCTTGCATTCTTTATTTCTTACATTCTTTCTTTCTCTTTCTTCATGAGTTAATTGGGATTAAGTGTCTTGCCCAGAATCATACAGATAGTAAGTGTCAAGTATCTGATGCCAAATCTGAGTTCAGGTCCCGACTCCAGAGTCCACTGCCAACCAGCTGTCTTCAGCAGATTAAGTCTATTTGTTATTTATATAAAAATCCTTCAAATGCCTAACAGCTATTATATTTCTCTACACCCACCAGCATCCACCCCAGCCAATCTTTTCAAGCTGAATCTCAGACCCTTTAACCAATCCTCATTTGACAAATTACCCAGTCCCCCCACTTCTTCTTTGGACACAGTCCATTTTTTTTCAATTTCCTTCTAAAAATGTACCTCTAAGAAACTTTTTTCCCATTCACTAATTCAACAAGTGCTTAATATTCACGTGTAAGGTATTGTGCTACATAGCAGGAATACAAAGATAGACCAGATGCATTCTTACCCTCCAGAGGCTTGTAATGTAATAGGGGAGATGACATATGTGCGAATGTATTGGATAGGTCCTGAGTAGGATTGTGAAGCTGTTAAAGATTAATTAGTGGGAGATCTCTAAAACTTAAGAACAATTAGCAGTGCAAAGACCAATCACTGCTTGAAAAAACTCATGATGACTCATGCTTCCACCTAAAGAAAATGGCTCAATTTGAAGTCAGTAAGATCTCAGTATGAATATATAGGAAAAGCAGAAGGAAATTCAGAAGGAACACAGACAAGCAAGAAAATGTCAACACTGCTGTGTTATATGAAACAAGTACTTTATACTATATATGATACATAGTTTATTTTTTTAAAATAAGCTGTATGGGGGCAACTAGTTGCACAGTGAATAGAGCATCAGCCCTGAAGTCAGGGGAACCTGAGTTCAAATTTGACCTCAGACACTTAACACTTCCTAGCTGTGTGAAAAAAATAATAAAATAAGCTGTATGTAATAGAGATTGAGTTTCATGGGAGTTCCATGCTGTTCTTTGTATATGAAAATGTTGCTGTTTGTTGGTCTTTGTCAAGTTTATAATTTTTAAAAAGGAAAAAATAATTAAGTTTTGCCAGAGTGTGGATATTTAATCCAGTAGGCATACAAACAAATGCAAAATAAAATTATGCATCCATAGAATGTCAGGCTTGGAAGGGACCTCAAATGGTCCAAATGGTCATCTAGCCTTTGCTTGGTGACATCTAAATGAGGGGGGTACCATCTCTTAAAGAGTCTCATCCATGTATAAAGCTTTGGTTAGGAAGTTTTTCCTTCTTTTCCCTTTTTGGGTTTTCCCTTTTGGGGTTTTGTCAAACCCAAATCTTCATCTTTGTAATTTCTACAGGCAGATCTTCGCAAAGCTGTCAGCCTCACTCTTTCCTCCAGTCATCCAGTCATCATTCTGCCCTCTGATTCCAAGAAAAACAAGACTAACCCCTCTCTCAGTTTACAGTTGTTCTAATGTTTAAAAACGGCTATCATGTGCTTCCCAAGCTTAGCACTTCATGGCTTAGCAATTCAATGTAATGTTTTAATTACCTTTCTGCACACTCAAGCCATAGTATAATGTCCTGACAATGAGAGCTCTTCAAAAAGGGCTTGGACAGTTTCTGTAGGGGGTGGGACAGCCACTACTGGTGGTCTCCCAGCAGAGATTAGGCAGCTGCTTATCGAAGACACGGTGTTTATCTTTTGTCCTTCGTTCTCAAAGAGGACCATGACTTCAGGGAGAGGCTGCCATGATGTGCAAGCGAATTGGGCAAAGTCACCTCCTGGCTTTCCCCTCCAGAAACATCCGGGTCTGGTGACCGGATATAGATCAGAACTCTATAGAGATCAGAGGCTAATATCCTCAGCAGCAGAGAAGCAAGAGAGGTTAATATAACACTTATATTTTAATAATAGCAACAATGATTTCATGCTTTAATAATAAAATGTAATAGTGAGATTATTTCAATATTAAGTTAGTTATTAATTGATCTCACATACAAATCTGACCAGATGGCCCTCCAAAATGGGAGCAGATTGGACCAGATAACATTTAACTCAGAGATTCTGTGAATTGAACCTTCCTAGGGTGTTTAACTGTCTGACTACACACAGGAAATGGACAAGAAAAGCACGAGACAAGTTAATTTTAACACCCAAGTATGTATTTATGACCGGAGTCTAGAGAAAGAGGTACCAGATTCTGAGATAGCCAGTTGCTCCTGCCAGAATGGAGGAAATAGAAGAAATAGTAGGGGCTAAGAAAGACCTGAGAAATCCAGTACAAGCAATAAGGACATAATCAATTATGGGAATTAGAGGCCGGCTCCTCCCCTTCCCTCATTGTGCCCCCCCCCCCCAAATCTGCCTAGACTGCAAATTGCCTTTGAAGATTATTTTTCCCTATCATTTTAGGCCCATTTCACTTGCTATAGTACAATATTAGGAGGGGAAAAATTTGACTGGAGGAGTCAATGCCAGCTGAGTTGATCTCCAAGGTCCCTCCTGGACCTAAATCCTCTGAACCAGTTTATTGATCAATCTCCAGTTGACTTTTATCTTCCCCCTGGCCTCCAGTGATTTGGAGGAGACAGGAAGGCTGTTGACCTTGCATGGCCCTACCTCACTTAAATCCAATTCACTCAGAAGTCAAGACATCAGTCATTGCCATGGCCCAGGGTCACAACTGATTCTTTTGGGTAATCAGGGAGGAACAATAACCTAGGCTACTCCTGCGAAATCTCCTGGAGATAAGAGGCAATAAGAGGCAGGAATCATCACCTACCTTTGTCTGGGTCATTGCAATATATGATAGATTAAAAATGATAATATTCATATAGGGATACAGAAATATACTGATTCATGCAATGGGATGATAGCTAAAGAATCAGAAAAACAGGTGATGAAAGGGGCAATGCAAAAACACAAGTTAAATATAAATGAGCTGCAGCAGGTTACCAGCCATGGCTTTCACATCAAACTCTAATTTGTCTGGGCCAATGGGCCTTTGCTCTCAAACACCCAAATGCCTAAGTCTAGAGAGCACCGACATCATTTATACCTCAGCAGCAGAGAAGCAAGAGAGGTTAATATAACACTTATATTTTAATAATAGCAACAATGATTTCATACTTTAATAATAAAATGTAATAGTGAAATTATTTCAATATTAAGTTAGTTTTTAATTGATCTCACATACAAAAAAGACAGTTAAGAATTCCAATTTTAGATGTATTAAATAATGTAAGGAAGACAACATACTTAAAATATTAAACAGCAATTGAGATGATTACAATTAAGAAATTTTGAATCATAAGATCATCGATTTCAGAATTAGAAACTTACAAGCTATTAAATTTAATTCCTTTATTTTCCAGTTGAAGAAACTGAGGTGCAGAATTAGTGAATAAGAATAGAGCTAGGCACTAGGTACTAGAGATGCAAAAAAAATTTAAAAAGCCTTTCCAACTTCCCAATCTAAGAGCTCACCTGTTTTATGCCAGTTCACACAACTAATAAGTGTCTTGACACCAGGTCCATCCAATGCCCTATCTACTACTCTATCCACTGCTGTTTCACTATTATTATTCAGATTTTTTTTGAAAGCATATAATAAATACAAAATGGGAATTATCAAATTGTTCTTCTTATCTATGAGAGACCAATTATTCATAATAACTAGGTGCTAAATTCATTTGCTTCTGTGTTACTGGTATGGTATAAGTGGTATTGGTAACATTCTATAATATTATTATTATATTTTATTATTATTCTAGTTTTGAAATCTTTGATTTTATGAGTCATAGTTTTCTATACAGTATTCTTTTCTGTTCTCTACATAGTGTAATGCCGGAGAAACTGAGGCAGGAGAGAGAGATTAGAGAGTTTTTAATATTTTATTAAATGGGAGAGTAAGATCGACTGGACAGGACTCTCGTCTCAAATTATCCAGTCAGACAGAGATAAGGATATACTACTGGGACCAAGGAATCCATGTTGGTCCCAGGGCTGGAGGAGACTGTCATCCCAAAGAATCCAGCGTCCAGCATCCAGCCTCCAGCCTCCAGCAATGAATGGAGGAACCCCAACTTCTTAAATACCTTTTCTCTAAACAAAGGAAGGGATAAGAAGCTTGGGATAGGGGAGGCCACAAATCCTAAAAACCCAGAGACAGGATGTCTGAATACCCAGAGATAAAGATATCAGTGAGATATCTTGGAATATTTTAGAGGGATATTGTAAATTCTTGAGGACAGAAAAGAGTCAGGAGATCTACTCTCTTGTTTATTTTGCTTGGGCTAACAATTTATAACCTTAGAGTAATTGGTCCTCAGTAATGGACCAGAGAGGGGTGGGGGGATTTACAACTTAGGGGATTGACACAGAACAGTTAAAGAAACTGAGACAAGGGAAACTAGTGCAGGGAAACTGAGTCAGTACAGTTAAAGAGAACTGTGGAATAACAATAGAAATACATTTTTATTAAATTCACAATTATAATTTTTTTTTAATTGGTCCCTCTCTATAGTGTTCTGGAAACTCCTCACCATAGGACTGTTTACCAGTATCTCTTCCAAGCAGGCCTTGTGCCCCACCATGACCTTCCAATTGTATTAGTCATAAAAAATTAGCTTGAGGGAATATTTTGCGTTACTTGCAGTAGGCACCAAAATTGCCAATTATTGCTGTTTGTCAGGAGGAAGTAGAATAACACACATCATTAAAAATGTGTGCTTAGAAAAGTAAACAGGTCATAGAATAAGAGATAACAAAGTGATGGCTGAATGTTGTGCTGAAATCCACAATATGTAACCCTGGACACTATAGGAAAACCTTCCTGAAAGATTTGTAGAATGACTGGGACAAAAATGGCTCCAATTAGGACATGGAAAGGGTTACAATCTACACTAGTGGAGGGAGTGAAGAGACCACAGGTCCATGCGAATATTGAAGAAATGTGATATAAGATAGCAAATAAAAAGAACAAAAGAAGGGTCTAGACAGTACTATGGGCAGCAAGGTGGGTGGTAAATAAAGATCTGGAGTCAATAAGACTCATTTTTGTGAGTTAAAATCTGACTTTAGATATTTACTAGTTGTGTGACCCTGGGAAAGAAACTTGTCTGCCTCAGTTTCCTCATCTGTCAAATGAGCTGGAGAAAGAAATGACCAACCCCTCCAATATCTTTGCTAAGAAAACCCCAAATGGAATGGTGAAAACTCTTATATGAGTGAAAAACAAACCTATCAATAGCAAAAAGACAGTACTAGGAGAAATATAACAAAGAAAAAGATTATTGGTCTCTAAGGTCCTTTCCAGCCCTAACATTTTCCCAGCAGGACACGGAAAGAACACTCTCTGGAGACAGAACGCCTGCATTTAAATCCCAGCTGTGCTCCTTACTTTTAGGACCTTGGACAAAGCCACTTCAAGGTGCCTTCATGTTCTAAAACTATGGTTCTGTGAAAACTATTTATTCAACTATTGCTGAATAAAGCCTTAACTATGGAGGATTTTTAAGTTACTTACAGCACTTCAGCAACTTTGAAGCATCAGATGCTTAACACGTTAATCATCCCTGCCTCAGCATCCCAAATAAGCTCTTCCCATTCCTCAGCTGCTTCCCCTCACCATAATTTCTTGGCCCAAATGTTGCTTGTTACAAGCTGTTTCTGAAGGCAAGAGCCATTAATCATCCCATTTCAGGTTTTGGATGGCACTTACCTCAATGGGACCTTCCTTTGTTTTATCTGTGGTGACCCTGAGGTCTTAATCACACCTAGTTGCATAGAATCTCTTGTTGGCATCCCAACTATACTAACTATAGAAACTATAAAAACAGGGTTTTTAGAATGGACAAACTTCAGAAAAGACATTTGAAGAGTTCCACAGATGTCTTCTCAAAGAGACTTGGGAAAGCATCTGGTTCTTTGTCAGTCTGGTACAGCTCTTTTTTTCTAGAAGGAAATCACTCTAACATCCTTTAAATGATCTGAAGCCACTGGGTTATAAGACCAAGCACTGAGAGCTGGATGACATATCCCAGTTCCCTCATTTTATAAATGAAGAAGCTAGAATGAGTTATGGCATGTGAAAGTAATGGAATATTACTATTCTATAAAAAATGATGAACAAGCTAATTTTAGAAAGCATGGAAAGATTTATCCAAACTGATGCTGAGGGAAACAAGCAGAACCAGGAATACATTGTACATAATAACAGCAAGATTGTGCAATGATCAACTATGAAAGACTTGGTTCTTCTCAGTGGTTCAATGATCCGAGGCAATTCCAATAAACTTTGGATAGAAGACGCCATCTGCATACAGAGAGAAAACTATGGAGACTAAATGTAAATCAACATATTCTATGTTCACATTTTTTTCCTTTTTCTTCTGTTTTTTTTTTCCTCTCTTGATTTTTTCCCTTTTGTTCTGATTTTTCTCTCTCAACATGACTCAAAGAAATGTATATTCAAAAAAAATTAATGTACATTTATAATCAGAAAAAAGAAAGCAATTAAAAAGGGGGGAAAATAAAAGAACAGCAATTTTCTTGAAAATAGATAAAGAAAGAGGCTGAAGTCCAAAGACCTAATATAATCTGTTTATTACAAAATCTAAGTGGTAACACTGAGACAGAACCCACAAGTCATTATAGCTCTCCTGAAATTACTTAGGAGGTCTTTGAAAAATCTTTTAGTATTTATCCTCCAGTGTAGGTGACTATAATTCATAATTCAGAGAGCACTTGTCAGAAAGATTCATTTTCCCAAAATCTGGTCTCAGACATCACTAGCCATGTGAGCCTGAGTAAGTCACTTTTGTTTTAGAGGTGTGCCTCAGTTTCCTCACCTGTAAAATGAGCTAGAGAAGGAAATACAAATTCCAGTATCTTTGCCAAGAAAACACAAAAGTAGTCATGAAGCTGGAAACAACTAAGAACAACTGAAGAAGAGCAACAGGTCCTTATAAGAAGCTAAAATAAAGTTCCAAAGAATTCTTGGCTTTGTCAAAGGTTTTTTTCTTTTCTTTTCTTTATTTTTTTTAAATAGCAGAGTGATTTATTTTAGGTTTAAGGCACATGCTGCTTCCCATAATGTACCTAAAATAATCCCAACCAGATAAGTTATTATCCTTTCCTTACTAGAAATATTAAAGTTTGAAAAATGAACTTTGAAAAGTATAAAAATCACAATAGCACCACTATTAATGTCCCTGTGAGTTAACCATATAGGATGAATCCATAGAAATATATCTAAGCTAATTGTGATGAGTTCTTAGGACATATCAGAGATCCTGTAGATTTCAGCCGTGGAATACACACACACACACACAAAATTTAATTTCTGTGGAAAAGTTCACAGAATTTCAGAATCCCAGAGATACAGAGTTTTACTTACCTTAGCATATCTATAGTTCCTCTATACAACTTTCTTTCAAAAGTTCATCCAAACTTACACTCTTCTTTCTTAGATTATCTTTCCTATCCCATCCTATATCCTTTCCTATCTTATATATAACTTAGTGGATATTGTTATTTACAGGTTGATTCCTTTTTTAAAATAGAAGTTCCTTGAGGGCAGAGTTTGCTTTTGCTTTTCTCTTAATCCCTAGCATTTAGTACAGTGTCTTTTAAATAACAATTGTATGTTGCTGGACTTCTGATAAGAGGAGACAATTACTCCCTGAGGTTGCCTGTTTTCCCTTTTAGATAGTTCTAATTATTAGAAAATTTTCCTCATATCAAGTTAAAAACTGCTATTCTATTCTGTCTTTAACAAGAAATTAGTTATTTATTGCTTGCCTTCTCAATGGGTAGGAGAAGAGCTAGAAGAGAGAGAATCGGGAACTCAAAAAATTTTTAAATGAGTGTTAAAGTATAATAATTATTTTTTTTAAATCAGTTATTAAGATAGTCTAGTACTGTAGTTCTTAGACTGTAATCTATAAACTTTTAAAATATATATAGATATATATGTGTGTGCATACACAACATATATACATACATATTGATAACTGTATTTCAATATTATTGGTTTCTTTGTAATTTTACAGATTTTAGAGGCAGCTAGGTGGCAAAGTAGGCAGAGCACTGAGCCTGAAGTCTGAGATTTGTTTTTGCTGTTGTTATTATTTAGTCATTTTCAATCAAGTCCAACTCGTCTTGCTCTCTTTTTTGAGGTTTTCTTGGCCAAGGGTTTGCCAAGTCCTTGTCCAACCCATTTTACAAATGAGGAAACTGAGACAAAAAGGCTGAGGTAACTTACCCAGGATCATACAACTAGCAGGTTCTGACACCAAGCCCAGCTTCACCACCTAGCTGCTCCAAAGTCAAAAAGACCAGAATTCAAATTTGACTCATCTACCAGGGTTATTGTGACGATCAAAATGGGAGTTTAATAGGAAGGCATTTAGCGCCTGGAACATAGTAGGCTTTCAATCCCGCTAGCTACTATAATCATCATCACTGTTGTTGTTTGATGAATTTAAAAATATTATCCTGAGAAGTGGGCTGCCAGTAAGACTAAGAATCCCTGGTGAAAGAGAAAAGTAAACTGCCTTTCTGCCCAAGAAATAATGAGATTTTTGTTTTTGGAGGAGGATCAGCTCTATGACTTCACTGGTACAAGGAGCCCCCATTAAGCAAACACCTTGTGGGGAAAGGCTGCCAATCATCTGATGGATTGATGGGTTAAGTGACTTAGATCACCCTGCTTTGGCAAGGCTTACCTATGGCTTCTAAGCCAAGCCAATGCTCTATCAACTACTCTAAGGTTGAGAAAACCGAGAACAAATAAGCGAATGGTGTGACATTGCCATTCTTTAAATGAGAACTCTTCTCAGGCAGTGCCTTCACTTTCCCTTCCTTCTCACACTACAGGAAAAAATGTCATGGAGCTTAACTTCCAAGATAGCAATCAATCAGCCAACTAACTACTTTTAGACTATTCACCACGCGCCGAGCACTAAGCGCAGCGTTGGGTTTTAAAGACAAAAATAAACCAGTCCCGGTCCTCAAACAGCGCGCATTCTGACAATAGGGTGCCACAGTTGAGGGACTGGATTCTGACGCCATCTACTTACAGAGCCAGTCCCAAGAGCCCTCTGGATCTCATTTGAGAGAAAGAAAAAGGGGAGAGGGAGAGAAAGAGAAGGGCGGGGGGAGAAAGAGAGACAGAGGGGGAGAGAAAGAGAGACAGAGACAAACAGAGACAGAGAGACAGAGAGAACAGGGAAAAGGAGAAAGATAATGCCTTAAGTAGTATGTAGCTCTGATAATCCCAGAGCCTAAATTAAACTGGACAGCCCACAAGTCTGAGGAAGAGGCCTTAGCTGGTGATACAGATAGGAAAAGCAATGGCACCAGAGGAAAACAAAAAACAAAATAAATAACCAAAAGGAGGGAGCCATAATATGAAAAAGCAGTTTGTGGACACTAGTATTATTCGAAATGAAGAAAAATTAAATACTTTGCATTTGATACCATCCTACATCTTCCTTACCCTCCCCCCACCCAAAAAAAATTAAAGCAATTCTTAACCCAACGCCCAGCTTAAAACTATATTCAGGGGGACAGCTAGGTAGCACCGAGGATAGAGCACCACCTCTGAAGTCAGGAGGACCCGAGCTCAAATTTGACCTCAGACACTTAACACTTCCTAACTGTGTGACCCTAGGCAAGTCACTTAACCCCAATTGCCTCAGGGGGGGAAAAAACCTATATTCAGCTAGCTAGCTCTAAACTATGTACAATTGAGAATAAACTAGCAAACGGTTCTTCTTCCCTGTTGGCTAAATCATGGTAGGGGAAGAAGAAGAACAAGGAATTTAAGTCTCTAAGCTGTTCCTAGACAACTCATACATGGCAACTACAGAAATTTGACATTTCTTACACAGAAATTTGTAGGTGTTTATTATTATTATTATTAATGGATCCATTAATGGATTAATGGATCAAAAACAGATTCTACCTGGAAGCAGAAGGAGGTATAGAGTGAAGGGATGAAAACAAACAAACAAAAAAAAATGCATCTGTTTCTGTGTATGTAAATATCTCTATGCATTTGTTTGTGCTTCTATGTATACATACATACATATGCATCTGTATATTTGTGTATATATCTATACATATATACACATGTATATAAAATACTATGCATATATACATGAAAAACTATATGTCAGATACATATGGGGCAGCCACAAGAGGCTTGGGGCCTGTTCCTATCCCTTTCCTGTCAGTGATGACTCTCTGCTCTGGCCCCAGAGGAGCCTGGACTCTCTTGAGAGGAGTTAAGCCCGCAGCTCTCCTTTTTCTACCTTCTCCCTCGGGGGAAAAGTTCCTTACAGTTTAGGTTTGGTTCATTTTTAAGATCTCCCTAAAGGAGAAGTAAAAAAGTATTCAGTGTGTTAAATGAGTTAGACATGGGACAGCTGTGACAGATCAGATACCAAGACCCGAGTTCAAATACTGCCTCGGATACAGTGATCCGATCCTGCACAAGTTATTCTCAGTCTTGTATAATGGGGATGTTGAAAATGCTTGCTGACAAAGTTGTTGTGAGCATCAAATGAGCATATGTAAAATAATTTGTAAACCTTAACTATATATAGATGTAAATATGTATGTGTGTGTGATGTATTTGCTACCAATTAGTTCCTCTACATAAAAAAAACTTAAATATATACAAATATACCTGTCAGAAAGAATTAATGCAGGATATGCTAATTTATAACTACCATTCTCCCAGGATGCTGAGATTTAAAAACCATCACAATATAAAACATTGTGTATGCTGCTAAATTGGTATTTCACCTCAGCTCTACACTGCCCAAACATTCCTCCAGGAGCTGAGCCCCTATCCTATTAGTGGTACCTTGAATATTGAAGCTTAAACCGTAGGTCACAACCCCATATAGGCTCATGTAAATGAGTGTGGAAATCGCAAAATTATAATTTATTATCAGGAAATGTTTTTATACCCAGGATTGCACAAAACCTTTTCAGGCAAAAAAAAAAAAAAAAAGTCCTATTCCAGATTACATATAGTAACTATTTTTCCACCTGTCAGCTCCAGCCAAGGTACCCAGAATCTATCAATCAATATTTATTAAGCACCTACAATGTGCGGGTACTGTGCCTTAAGTATTCTAAATCTCTCAAACCTACAAAATCACGGAATTAGCAAAGGAAGACCAAAAGGTAGCCCCAGAAGGAAGAACCAGGATCAATTTGTACAGTCAAGCCCCTGCCACATAGGAGCAAATGCCCATGGGAGTGGGGGAAAGGCACACATAGTACCTTCATATACACACAGACAATGCATGTACTCACACATGTGTGTATATGTCTATATACCCATGTGTGTTATCACTACATACATGTACATTATACCCGTGTATTATGTAATGTATATAGGTATATCATACCTATGATTTAGTGCTGGAAGGAACCCAAGAAGTTTTCAACTATTCATTTTACAGATGAATAAACTGCTCCAGGAAGGGTGAAATGACTAGCTGGTTGGGGTAGCCCAGTGGATAGAGTCCGCTTGGACTTCTTGGCTGCTTGGAGGGTGAGATGGGAAGGAAAATTCTGCTTTCCTAATAACAGCACCTACCTTGTAATATATGAAACATTCTGCAAACCTTAAAGTCGGACGGGAAATCCCGGCTGGAATTAAAGGCTGAGTAGGATTCAAACCCGGGGCTTCCTCACACCAAACACTCCACCCAACCCGCCCTGCCACGGACAAGCTTCCATCTTGTCACTGGACCCGAATGGCTCTGGGGGAGAAACTGAGGCAGGTGACCCACAGCCCTTCCCCACTTCAATCCAATCCATTTGCAGGTCAGGACTTCCCGGGCTTCTTCCAGAAGGAGCTAGATCTACGGAGAGAACCAGATCCTCGAGGGCAGAAAAAATCTAGTTTTTTCCTCGTGTCCCTAGCACAATTCCTGGCCCGCGAGAGGGTGCATGAAGGAATGGCTCCCATTCCTGATAATTCGCAGAGGAGCCGCGTGGTGAAGATGGGAAGGCTTCGGATTGGGGGTTTCCCCTGAACCTGATGAGAATAGGGGGGAGGGGAGGGGGCGTGAGGATGTTTTTATTCAGTCTGCAAGGCTGGCTCGGCTCACGACCTTGAAGAGAGAGGAGAGGTCATCATATACTATATAATAACCACTCGACCTGCTCAGCTCGGTATTACAACCCTCCCCCACCAGCCACCACCCGCCTCCCTGAAAGCAGTAGCTCTTCTGACTTCCCAGAGAGCCTTTATTGCCATAAGTAACAAGCGCATCACCAAAGCCGGCGAGATTGAAAGAAGGAGAAAGCAGACAAGGGAGGCTCGGCCCCCACGCCGGCAGAGGCAAGGCAGCCTCCCAAGCCTCTGACTCCCGGGCGCCCAGCCGCCTTCCCCCGGGGTCCAGAGATCTGCATTTGTTATTCGGAGCCAGGAAGCGGCCACCTCTGGAAGGCTTTAATAGAGCCAGAGGCACAAACCGGCTGATAACTTATTATCGTCGGGCCAAGTCGCGGTTATTTTTAAAGTATGGGTTTTTGTGATTTGTTTTCTTTTTACCAGCCCTTCTTCCCGGCTAGGGGGCTCTGAGGATGATAACGCAATATACCAGGCTGCAGAATCCCGCGGTGAGATCATCCAGCCCAAAGATGTGCAACAGGCCCTGTCCATGGTCACGTGCACAATACCTCCCAGCTCGGTCAAACCGGATTGAAATGTAGTTCTTTTTTGATGTTAATGTGTTGGTGCATTGACAGAAAAAGAAAGGGAGAGGAGGGAGGAAAGAAAGGAGGGAGAGAGGAAGGAAGGAAGGAAAGGAGGGAGGGAGGAAGGAAGGAAGGAAGGAAGGAAGGAAGGAAGGAAGGAAGGAAGGAAGGAAGGAAGGAAGGAAGAGAGGGAGGAAGGGAGGAAGGAAGAGGAATAGAGGGAGAGACAGAGGAGGAGGAAGGGAGGAAGAAGCAGATAGACATGTGTGGTCCCTCAGTATAGGGCCTGCAGGGATCCTTAGAGATAATTTGGCAGCCCTCATTTTTATTTACATTCATCATCACTGATGTAGTCCATCTCATTCATTTTATATCTAAAGATCAATAAGGGCCCCAGGAAGTAAGATAATTTGCAAAGTAAACACAGGTAGTTTACTTCTTTTAAGCCTGAGGTATGTGTTGTTACTCTTTTCTGAAAAAAATTTTTTTTTCCCAAATAGGTGTGTGTGGGAAAAGGTGAAGAACTTACAGATTCTAAAGTAGAGCAAACCTTATAGGCCTCAGTTTCTGCTTCTCCAGGGTCACATGATTTTAGATAAGGCCTGGACTACGTGGCCTAATAAGCTGTATATCACCTTGTCTACTACATTCCACTGACCAACTAGGGGAACAGTAGATTTATGTGACCAATCACAACATGTAGAGGGCGGGATTTCGGAGGTTCTTTGTCTCAAATGTATAAAAGCTGTAAGCATTTTCAAGGCTCCTGCCCTATCCTGCTGTGAAATTTTGCTCGCAGACCAGGATGGTATCCGCTTCTCGAGATTCTAATAAATAATTCTGTTTTCTATGAGTCATCTCTGTAGTAGTTGTTGAGGTCTAGATTTGGGGTACCTAATTGAAATTAGGGTGTCGGCGCAAGGATACGGTGGTAGATGGGGTATAGTAGCAGTGCGAGTCCCCAATAAAAGCATTTATTGGCCCGAGAGCTAGATTGATAAAAGAAGTTTATTATTAGGTTTGGAAGTAAGGAGATAGGTGAAGATAGAGATAAGAAGGGCACTGGACAGAGGATCCAGTGGACAGAAGGTTCTCACATGGCTACTATATTTGGAATCTCTGCAAAGAAGGGTTTCCAGTGTGGTCTTTTTATTATAGGAGACTTAGCTCGAGGGGCTTTTGGGTGTAGCCCCAAAGTTGGCTTAGATCCGGGTGGGGCTGGGACAGGTCCGTATTTTCTATTGGAATTCAAAGGGACTAGGATTTGTGAGTCAAAGGGTAATTACATTCACTAGGAGAGGATGGGAATCTAGAAACTAATCTTTCCCACATCAGTAGTCTCTTTAGGTTGGTCTTTTTGTCCCAAACAGTTGGCAAGGTTTTCTTTATGAAAGTTTAGGACAGCTAGGTACAATGGATAAAGTATCCAGTCTGGAATCAGGAAGACCTGAGTTCCAATCCAGCCTTAGACGCCTACTAACTCTGGGATGTTGAGGAAGTCCCTGATCCTGTTTACTTCAGTTTCCTCCTTTGTAAAATGAGATGAAGAAGGAAATGGCAAACCACTCCCACATCTTTGCCAAGAAAACCTCAAAAAGGGGTCAGTAGAATATAACTGAAAATGACTAAACAAATAAACAAAAAATTAAATTGAGAATAAAAATTGGGGTAGACCAGAATTAGAATCCATGTTTTCTAATTTTAAATTCAATGTTCTTTTCATTAGATCATGCAGTTTTAAATAGCCAATATGGGGGGGGGGGGGGGGAGGGAGGGATGGAAAGAGAGATTATTTTATTCCATCTTGTTATCAGATCCTCCTTACCAAGATTTCATTTCTAAATATAAATTCCCAGGGAAGAGAATTCTATTGTCTTTGTATTTCTAATTAGAAGGAATTGTGACTTCTTCACTGTGCATACATCTTCCATTTATGCAAATGTAACCCCTCACCTCTTGGAGATTTGATGAGACCTTCCATTCCTGAAGAAGCTTGATGCGGGAAAGATTCCTTTCTAGATTCCCACCCTCTCCTAATTAATAATGTAAATTGCTCTTTAACTCACAAATCCTGGTCCCTTTGAATTCCAATAGAAGATCTGACCTGTTCCCAGCCCCACCCGGATATGAGCCAACTTTGGGGCTACACCTGAAAGCCCCTCGAGCTAAGTCTCCTATTATAAAAAGGCCATGCTGGGAACCCCTCTTTGCAGAGATTCCAAACATGGCTACCATGTGAGGACCCTCTGTCCACTGGACCCTCTGTCCAGTGCCCTCTTTATCTCTATCTTCCCCTATACTTTAACTTTGCTTACCCAATAATAAACCTCTTTTATCAATCTAGCTCTCCGGGCCAATAAATGCTTTTATTGGGAACTCACGCCGCTACTAGACCCCCTTGCGCCGAATCTGTACCCCAAACCTGCCACTAGACCTTAACCCTAATTTCATTTAGGTACCCCAAAGCTAGACCTCAACAAAGCCATTATGTCCAAAATGCAAAGATGTCATGAGGAGAAAAGGAAGAGAAGAGGAGAAGGATATCAAATTTCTTTTCTCTCACACTCTTTCTATCAAATAAAAAGGAAATGTAGTGTTTAAGAGGGATGAAGGGAGGACCAAAAGCTGCTCCTCCAATAGAAAGTAGGGGAAGCAAGCAGAATTGATATCCTAATCCAATTCATTCTTCACTCAACTATCATATTAACCTTTCCAAGTACCCTATCCTTCATATCCTACCCGTCTATTCAATTAAGTTCAGTGGCTCCTTATTACCTCCAGCATCGTATATAAAAAAGCCTCTGGCATTCAAAGCTCTAAAGAACCTCACCTTGTTTGTCTCCTCATTCCCCTCCACGTGTTCTGAGATACCAGATGCTGGTATTCTTGTTGTTCTGTCTCATCTGAACATTTTCACTAGCTATCCCCCAGGACTGAACTTTCTGCCTCCTCACTTATACATCCCGGCTTCCCTCAAGTCTCAACCAAAATCCCACTTTCTGTGAGAAACCTCAGTCTTCCATAATCTTCGTTAGTATCTTCCCTCTGAGATTATCCCTAATTTCTTCTGTATATGCTTGTATATCACTGTTTATACTTTGCCTATAGACTGTGAGTTTTTTGAGAGCTGGGAATATATTTTGCTTTTCTTTGTACCTCCAGTGCTTAGCAGAATACCTGGCACATAATAGTCACTTAATCAATGCTAGTTAACTGATTGATTATGCTGTTTAAAATTTCTATTTAAGTGAATGTCTCTTTATAATTATTTTGGTCCAAGTCTATAAATTCTTAGTTTGAGGTGAAGGAAGCAGGGATTAATAAAAAGGGAGAAGAAATTTCTTCAACTCAGGCTGAAAAAGGGAGCGGGGTCCTGATCAGATAAAGAATTTTTATAGTTTTAATTGTCTTTGAATTTATATATATTCCAGACCATTGTAAGAACCTGGAGAAAGATTTAACAAAGAATTGAGTTGATAACTCTTAGAGATAGAAGTTGGTGAATATGTATGTGAGTTCAAGTTAAAGTAAGCTTCTTGCAGCAAACCATCAAAGCCCTTCTTGGCTATGGAGATAACAATTCCCTCTTCCCTTGTCCCAACATCTTCTCATGTCCATCTGTGAGGGTCTGATCTAAGAGTTAAGGGTTTACATTAAAGAAGGGATCACAGCACATACTTATGAAGAGAAATTTAACAAGTGAATCATATTGGCCAATAGGCCAGCCTGCCTGAGTATAACCCATTAATAAGTGAGGGATGTGAAGAGAAGATGAAAGCAGTTTTTCCCAATAGCCCTGAATGTGGCAGAATTAGGCACTATGGAGTGCTTAAAACTTGTTTAGCCCAAAGCATCAAAGTCATCTACTGCATCCCAGGCCATTCCCAATTACCCTGACTTTTACCTTGCCACCAGACTTTGATGACTCAAGAAGAGAGAGAGGCTGATGTCTTTATGTACTTCTTGTTTCACTTAAATCCAATTTATATGTAAGTTAACATATCACCCCTTGATGTCATTGGTTCTCTTTGAAATATAGGACAAACCACAACCACCATTATGCAGCTAAATAAGACTTATTCTCTAGTATTTTGCAGTCTCTCTTACAGGGCAAAATTTCTCCAAATAGGATTCAGTACATTTTATATATATATATAATTTTGTAAATATTATATATTTTAAATTATATATAATTTTATAAATATTGAATATTTTAAATTATATATATTTATAAATATTATATATTTAAAATTATATATAAATTATATATTATAAAATTAGACATACTGTATTATACATATAATGATATAAATTTATATGTTAAATTATACATATATATAAAACATAATATATATATTAGAGAAATGCCATGATAGACCCTTGATATATGTTTACAAAAGTGGGTGTTATCCTCTTACCAAATGCAGGGTATTCTCTGTTCTATTCTTCCTTTCCTTCTAATTTCTACTTCCTGGTGTCATAGCCAAGTGGATTAACAATACACTGCCATGGCAGCAGTATGCTACAATAGAAAGGACACAAATTACGGAACCAGAAGAGATCAAGTCCCTCCTCTGACACTTGCTATCTGTGTGACTTTGGGCACACTACATATCTCCCCACCATCAGTTTCTTTATCTGAAAAATGAGGGGATTATGAAGGATACAAAAGTCTCTTGCAATTCCAAATCTATGATTCCAGGTTCCTAAGGATTCATCCTAAATTTTCTAAGTCTTCCTAGACCAAGGATTATTCCAAGCTTATTGTCAAGCTACCTCATCATTTCTTCCTGTAAATCTGCTACAGAATATCCAATAGATACATTAACGGCTTTCCTTTGGTTCCTTTGTAATGACAATATTAAGAGAGTCACTGAAATGCATGGGCTCCAAGAATGGCATCAAAAGATCCTTCATGGAAAACATACATATGAACTCAACCAACAATATGTTGACAAAGAAGTTAACAAATGGCTGAATCACTTGGATTTGTTATAGAAACTTTGTTACCATGATGCTAAAAAAAAAAAAAAAACAAGCAAAGAAACAAACAATGATCTAGTCATTCCCCCTAGAAAATGCAGAAAGTTTCAGAGCCCAGATTTATAAATTGATGCAGATTCTACAAGAAAAGGGTAGAAACTCTGAAATATGTTATGTGAAAAAAATTTAGCATCTAAAGAAAAGAGATGTGCAGACAGCCACAATGATACATCAGATGATTAAGAGCATCAGAAAGTAAGTCAGTCAAATGGCATTTTTTAAGCACCTATCATGTGTCAGGAACTGTGCTAAGCTGGGAATACAAATAAAGGCTGTTTCTAAAATCAACCTGAATAAATGGGGCTTCACTATGCATAAAGTTACAAGGATTTTGTTTTTCTTTTCTTTCTTTTCATTGGGAAAGGGGGTAAGAGAAAAGAAGGGATAAGATTTATGTCAAAAAAAAAAAAAAGGAAAAAAGGGAAAGAGAAAAAGGTTATGAAACATTTTCAAATAAAAAATAGGTTTTTATTTTTCAAAGTACATGCAAAGATAGTTTTCAACATTTATCGTTGCCAAAACTTATATCCCAAATCTTTCTCCCTCCTTCCCCACTTCCCATCTCCCCTAGATAGCAAGTGATCCAATGTAGGTTAAACGTGCAATTTTTCTGCACAAGAAAAATCATATCTAAAGGGAAAAAGTGAGAAAAAAACAAACAAGCAAATAACGACCAAGGTGAAAATACTATATTGTGATCTACATTCAGTCCCCATAGTCTTCTCTCTGAATATAGATGGCTCTATCTATCAAAAATCTATTGGAATTATATAATAGATCTGAATTTTCACCAATAGCCTTATTGTTGAAAAGAGCCAAATCCATCAAAGTTGACCTTCACATAATCTTGTTGCTGCTGTGTACAATGTTCTCTTGATTGTATTCACTTCACTTAGCATCAATTCATGTAAATCTCTCCAGGCCTTTCTGAAATCATCCTGTTGATTGTTTCTTATAGAACAATAATATTCTGTTACATTCATATGCCATAATTTATTCAGTCATTCTCCAACTTATGGGCATCCACTCAGTTTCGTGGAAACATTTTTTAAATGTACAAGAACAAACAGAGGTCTAGAAAGAATCAGATAAGAATGAGGGTTTTGAAAGTTAAATGTTTAATTAGATATGTATTTAAAAAGAAAAGCTGTATATAATAGAGATTTCCAATTTTGTAGACAATCCTCTTTTTTTATTCTACTCTGCATATTGAAAATACTAATTTTATTTAGTGTTTAAGTTCTTTTTTTCTTTCTTATTTAATATTTTATTTTTACCAATTATATGTAAAAATAATTTTTTTTCAAATTTTCTCCTTCCTTTCCCTTTTCCCATTGAAAAGGCAATTTGATATAAATTATACATATATAGTCAAGCAAAACACATTTCCATGTAAATCAATCTATGAAAGAAAAACACAGATCAAAAAAAAAAAAAAAAAACTAAGAAAAATTTTAAAAATACAGCTTTGATGTACCGTCAGGCTCTATCAATTCTTTCTCTAAAGATGAACAGTACCTTTCATGATAAGGCCCACAGAATCAATCTGAATCATTGTATTGCTGAGAATAGTTAAGTTATTCATAGTAGATCATCATACAAATAGTATTTCCTATGTAGCAATATAGTTTAACCTTATCAAATTCTTTATGATTTCTCTTTTCTTTTATCTTTGCCTCTTGTATTTGAAAGTCAGATTTTCCATTCACCTCTGATCTTTTCATCGGGAATGTTTGAAAATTCTCTATTTCATTGAAAAAACCCTCCTTCTGAATGATTATACTCAGTTTTTCTGTGGAGGTGATTTTTGGTTAGAATCCTAACTCTTTTGCCCTCTGAAATATCATATTCCAAACCTTCTGATTCTTGTGTTATCCTGACTGTGGCTACACAATATTTCTTTTTTGGCTACTTATAGTATTTTTTTCTTGATCTGGTAGGTTTGGAATCTGGCTATAATATTCCTGGGAGTTTTCATTTTGATATTTCTTTTAGGAGGTGATTGATGATGTTTGGGACAAAAAGACATACACAAATTGACTACTCAGAAAACATTCATAGAAAGCAGAAATATTGGCCATCTTCAGCAATGAGATGAACCAAATCAGTTCCAATGGAGTAGTAATGAACTGAGCCAGCTATACCCAGCGAAAGAACTCTGGGAGATGACCAAGAACCACTAAATAGAATTCCCAATCCCTGTATTTTTGCCCACCTGCATTTTTGATTTCCTTCACAGGCTAATTGTACAATATTTCAGACTCTGATTCTTTTTGTACAGCAAAATAACTGTTTGGACATGTATACTTATTTTGTATTTAATTTATAACTTAATATATTTGACAGTATTGGTCATCCTGCCATCTAAGGGAGGGGGTGGGGAGGAAGGAGGGGAAAAATTGGAACAAAAGGTTTGGCTATTGTCAATGATGTAAAATTACCCATGTATATAACTTGTAAATAAAAAGCTATTAAAAATTAAAATAAAAAAAAAGCAGAATTATTTATTAGAATCTCTAGAAGTGGACTCCATCCTGGTCTATGAGCCAAATTCACAGCAGGAGGGAGCCACTCCCTTGAAAATCTTCACAGCTTTTATACATTTCAAACAAAGAACCTCTAAAATCCCATCCTCTATATGTTGTGATTGGTCACATAAACCTTTATTCCCTATTTGGTCAATGGAATGCAGTAGACAAGGTGATATACAGCTTCTGTCCAAAATCCCTTCTCTGGACAATGGAATGCAGTCCAGGCCTTTGTAATGCTGGAGAAACTGAGGCAGGAGAGATTAAAGGGTTTTAAATATTTTATTAATTGGAGAGCTTAATTGACTGGATAGGACTCTTGTCTCAAAGTATCCAGTCAGACAGAGATTAGAGACCAATTCAATGGTTTATTAAATGGAGAGATATACTGGGACCAATGGATCCCTATTGGTCCCAGAGCTGGATGAGACTGTCATCTCAAAGAATCCAGCGATCAACAAGAGAATCCCCACGCCTTAAATACCTTTTACAAACAAAGAAAAGGGGAAAAGAAGCGGGGAAACTTCTTCACAGATCCATTTGGCTCTGTCAGGATGGGGAGAGGCTATAAATTCTTACTAAAATCCAGAGTCAGGATGTCTGAATAAACAGAAATAAAGATGTCAGGTAACCAGGATATCTTTTGGAATATGTTAGAAGGCTAGTGTCATAAATTCTTGAGGACAGGAGGAACCAGGAACCAGGAAATCTGATCACCCCCTTATCTTGCTTACATTGACAATTTATTACCTTAAAGCAAATGATCCTCAGCCTTAATGGACGGGGGGTTTTACAACTAAGGGCATGAGGCAGAACAATTAAGGAAACTGAGATAGAGCTCAGTCATGACTAGTGCAGGGAAACTAGTACAGGGAAACTGAGTCAGGACAGTTAAAGAGAACTGTGGCACAACATCTTATCTAAAATCCCATGACTGGGGCCTTATAGCCTGATCTATTTTAACTAACAGTCTCTGATCAATATGTGCTTAATCTCTAAGTTCTTCACCTTTCCACACAATGGCTTCTTTTGATTTATGTTTTACCCTCTGGTTCCAGGATATTAAGGCAATAATCCTTGATTTTTTTGAAATATGACATCTAGACTCCTTTTTTTTTTTTAAATCATGGTAAGTCCAATAATTCTTAAATTATTTCTCTTGGATCTATTTTTTTAGGTTATTTCCTTTTCCAATGAGATACGTAATATTTTCTTCAATTTTTAAAATTCTTTTGATTTAGTTAGTTTTGTTTTGGTGTCTTATAAAATCATTAGTTTCTACTTGCCCAATTTTAACTTTTAAGGAATTATTTATTTCAGTAAATTTTTATCTATTTCTTTTCATTTAGTCAATTATGCTTTTCAGGTCATATTTCTCTTCACTGGATTTTGTGCCTCTTTTACCATTTGGTAAAACTGTTTTAATAAGAGCTAATTTATTTTTATTTTTTATTATAGCTTTTTATTGATAAAACATATGCATAGATAATTTTTCATCTTTGACCCTTGCAAACACTTCTGTTCCAACTTTTCCCTTCCCTCCCTCCACCCTCTCCCCAGATGGAGACAGTCTCATACATGTTAAACATATTAAAGTATATCTTAAATACAATATATGTGTACATATTTATATAGTTCTCTTGTTGCACAAGAAAAATCGGATTCAGGAGATAAAAATAACCTGGGAAGAAAAACAAAAATGGAAGCTGTTCACACTTGTTTCCCAGTGTTCTTTCGCTGGGTGTAGCTGGTTCTGTTCATTACTGATCAATTGGAACTGAATTGGATCTTCTCATTGCCGAAGAGATCCACTTCTATCAGAATACATCCTCATACTGTATTGCTGTTGAAGTATATAATGATCTCCTGGTTCTGCTTATTTCACTTTGCATCAGTTCATGTAAGTCTCTCCAAGCCTCTCTGTATACCTAAGTGCCACCTTCTAAATAAAGCCGCTCCTAATTGCCTCAGATAGTAGACTCCTTCCCTCCAACCCACGCACAGTTACTTATTATTCACTTAATCCTTCTATGAGTTAGTTTTTCCCAGGAGAATAAAAACTCCTTGAGGGCAGGAACCATTTTCAGTTTTGTTTTGGGATACCATAGTGACTTGGCACTTAATAAATGTTTGTTGAATTGAACCTGAATAAATTTCAGTGTTCCAGCACGAAAAATTGCTGATCTTCAATGGGAAAACAAGTTCTGCATATCACAGTAATTAGTCTTTACACCAATACAAGGACAGGCCCAAACCCAAAGAAGCAAATAGGGACAATGGCACAGGATGGTTAAAGAAGGGATGCTGAAAGCAGGAATATTTGGTAAAAAGCTACTAAAGGAAGAAGGAATGAGGCCCTGGATTGATCTGGTATCTCATTCATGGTGAAAACAAAAGGAAAGGAGAAACCTTGAAGGAAAAGTAGACTATATTTGTTAAATAATTGGATATAGAAGAGGATAAGATTTCCAACCTGGAAAAAAGGATGATTATCACACTTAGAGGCACTTAGTTGGCAGTGCAGTAGATAGGGTCTGGAGTCAGGAAGATCCCAGTTCAAATGTAGTCTTAGATACTGATTATCCCTATGACCTTGAGTAAATCACTTAATTTCTGGTTGCCTCTTTTCCTTCTCTGCAAAATCCGGTAACGTCCCAGAATTGGTTTGAGGATGAAATAAGATAATACTTTTTTTAAAAGGCAATTAGCACAATAAGCACTATATAAATTCTTATTCCCTTCCCTTTCTTTATATAAATTAGAAAAGTCAGGGAGCAGAGCTAAATTGGAAAAGATTATCTAGATTCTGGGTATCTCCCTTCAGCTACCATCAATCTTCCCTTCTTATCCATCCTTTGCTTCCCAATTTCCTCCATTCTGTGTGGAAAGGTGAAGAACTTACAGATTAAGCACATATTGATCAGAGACTGTTAACTAAAGTAGATCAGGCCTATAAGCCCTAGTCACTTGATTTTAGATGAGACCTGGACTGCATTCCATTGTCCAAAGAAGGAATTAAGTGGCCAAAGCTGTATATCATCTTTTTCACTGCATTCCACTGATCAAATAGGGAGATAAAGGTTTATGTAACCAATCACAGCTTGTAAAGGGTGGGATTTGGGGGGTTCTTTGTCTGAAATGTATAAAAGCTGTCAGCATCTTCAAGTGAATGACTCTCCTCCTGTGGGTATCTTTGCTGTCCTTTTGGGCCCACAGGCCAGGACGGTCTGCTTCTGGAGATTCTAATAAATTCTTTGCATCATTTGGAACGACTCCTGAGTAGTCAGTTTGGGTAGGTGCAATTGCCCCAAACAATTCCAATCACTCACTCCTCAAATACTCCCTTTCATCCCTGAAACTTTGTAAATCAAAAGGCCCCCTTCTGGACCACCACTCCCTCATATATGTAGAGTTTCCCAATTAGAAAGTAAGCTGTTTGAGGTCAGGGACTGTGTTTATTTTTGTATTCTCTGAATTTAGCAGAGTCCTTGGTTCAAAGTTAGCACTTAAAAACTTGAAATAGGACATGCAAATTAATCCCTTGCCTTACTTATTAGCATTTCTAATAATAGCTAATGAACTTTGGGTCTGGAAAAAACTAGAGGAATTGACTGGTTTAATTAATGCTTCCATAGCCTAGCAGGGGTCCTTAAACTACTGCCCGTGGGCCAGATGCGGCAGCTGAAGAAGTTTATCCCCCTCACCCAGGGCTATGAAGTTTCTTTATTTAAAGACTCACAAAGCAAAGTTTTTGTTTTTACTATAGTCCGGCCCTCCAACAGTCTGAGGGACAGTGAACTGGCCCCCTATTTAAAAAGTTTGAGGACCCCTGTAGGGATTGAGATTTGATTCCATAAAGGGGGGAGAGGAGGAATTAAAAATGAAACCCCTGCAATTTTACCCAACCATATTGAAAATGCACTCTGATGCCTATACATTGACCCAATCTACAATTCCTAGGACCTTTTCTCAATCCTTATTGTCCTTGACTTTTGCATCCTTAGTATGAAACCGACCTCCTTCTTTTGTGAAACTCCTTCATTTGCCTCATTTTTAGAAAACATAGAACCATCTCTCAATGGGTCTTCCCCCACTTCCGACCTTTTCTGATCTAATCCAAGCTGAACACCTTAGCCAAATTGAGCTCCTGATCATAGAACCAGAGATCTAAATGGGAAGAGGCCTCAAAGATCATGTAATCCAATTCTTTTGATTTATAGATGACAAAAAGAGGTTCAGGGAGATTAGTGAGGTCATCTAGGTAGGAACAGATCTCAAAATGAAACTCAGTTTTGCCAACACCAAATGTAATGGCATTAAATCCATCGTACTTCCTTTTTTTCTCTCTCTCTCTAATACTCATATAGTCATATTATTCTCTGGGTGAAAAAGCCTCCAATGGTTCTTTTTGTAAATACAGGCTACAATACTTCAGTAAATATCCAAGCTGCTCTATAGTTTCCAGATCCTTGCAAATTTTTGCCAAGACTCTTTATTATCTTTGTTTTTATCACTCATTGAACTGATTGTTTATTTGGTGACAAATGCTTCTCATTATAAAATAGTCTAAGCTGCCTGTTTTTTCCTGTTTGACTCAATAAAGTCAGAGCTGGGGAGGGAGAGGGACCTTAAGGATCACTAATGAATTCTACAAATGAAAAAAAAAAAAAAATGAGGCCTAAAGATATAAAGTAATTTGCTTAAGAGCTCCCAGAGAATGTCAGAGCTAAGGTCCCATGATTCCAAATCTAGCACTTTTCATTCATCTTCCTAAAGGGCATGTTGTCCCTTTTTCCTATTCAAGCAACCCTAATGGTTCCCTACCACTGCTAGAATTATATATAAAATCCTCTGTTTGACTTTTAAGATCCTTCACAACCTGGTCCCCTCCTCCCTTTGCAGTCTTCTTATGCCTTAGTTCCCTTCTTACCCCTGCTGGTAAATCTTTTCTAAGGGATTATCAAGAAAAAATGTATGCAGGAGACATCCTTTTAAATTTAATTTGGGTTATTAACTCTCTCCCTCATTTTTTAAGTCTGAAAAACAAACAAAAAGCCAAGCCTGATTTGTAGTATCTGCTGATTTCTGAAATATAAATGTTTACAATGAAAATTTAATAATTAGTTCTAGAGTTCTGTTACTGTTGGTGGTTGAAAATAAGGAGATGGGGGGGGGTTGCTGATAATTCAACAGAACCATTTAATAAGAGAAATCATGTTGCTTATATATCTTAAAAATAATGTTACTATGAAAAACATTGTTCTGTAACCAACCCTATGATCTAACTTTCTGAAACATTTGTTAGTTTCTCGGGACTGGATCATATTTAAAGTTGACAATGCCCCAGTAATTGTGCCAGGACCTTATGTTTTCTCATGATTTCAAGCTTAACTGCACTGTTGATTAATCTTAGGAGGAGAGAAACATCCCAGTTACTGAAGTTTCAAGCTTCCTGGAAGTTCTCTACAATTTCAAGCTGCCTCCTGCACATCCCTACCTTCTGATGGCATCAGCTTCCCTGAACAGGCCACTGTACCTCCAACCTATGGGCATTTTAGCTGGTTGGTTCTACCTCCTTTCCTTTGTCTCCTGGCTATTCTGGCTTTTTTTTTTTCAGGTCCCACTTTCTCCAAGAAACTTTACTTGGATCTCTTTTTCACCGATACCTTCCCTCTAAGATTCCCCTGTATATATCTTGTTTGTACATAATTGCTTGTGAGTTTTAGACTCCTTTAGACTATGACTCCTTGAGAGAAGGAGCTGTGTTTTGCCTTTTTTTTGTATTTCTAGTATTTAGCACTGGTGTGCTGGCACATCACAGTATTTGCTTAATAAATGCTTGAGCTCTTAACATCAATTTACCACCCTGCCTAGTCTTCCAGCATTTAGCTAGCACAGGCTGTCCTTGCCAGTATACCAATATTCTGACATAAGGACCAATAAAGCTCTAGTACACTTTGGTTGGAGAAGTTTTCTTTCAAAGAGGTGCTTTCCCACAGGTGGAAAAAGTGTTTATAACCAAAAAATCAAATTCAGAAAATCCTTAGGGCTTACAAGAGCTCAAGTGGGCAGTATTTTTGTGTTCATTTACGACATGCAATTCATTTTTGTGATTCTAGTACATTAGAGATTTACTTCTTTTTAATCATCCCTACCTTGCCCCTTATGACACACCTTTCCTTAGCTGGGTCTTCCCCTCCAGACTAATTTTTTAAAGTGTGGTTGGAAGTTACAGTAAAAGGGTTTTTTGTTTCTTCTTTCTTTATATGTCAAGATGAGCTCTTAAAAAAAAATCATAGATGAATACCTAATTTTACATTAACAGAAGAGAGATGAAATGCAATTGTCTCCTAAGAATCATTATTAATGACAATGATAATAATGATGATGCTATTGCCTTTTGAAACAAGTAAGTCCTTGCCATGGTACACTGACAAACCAAGCAGGCAAATTTATGAATATTTACAGAACAAAATGTCGCTGCTTTTCCTTCTTTTGGTTTAAAGATGACTCAGTAATTCACCCGAGCTTGGTGAGGTGAAACTTCTGATTGGAGAAAGCTCTAGGGGAATTTAGAAATGTCTGTATGACATCCTGCCTGTCATGTCATGGGCTTTTTTATCTAAAATACTTAAATATTTATGTTTTTTGGGTAATTTCCTCCACATCCAACTTCTCCACACAACAATTTCTCAAACATTTCATGTCATATGTATTCAGTACATATCATGTGCTTATAACCCCAAGGTAGGTTCTGAGGGGGAAGGGGGTGGGAATACAAAAAGAGAGATGGAATGTGATCTCTGCTTTCTGAGTTTAGAGTCTACTTGGGGAGATAAGATATTCACATCCAATATAATTTATTACATACTGTTTTGCACTTGTTAAGTGACAAAATGTGGGAAACAGATGGCCCGTGCTACAGGAGTTCAAGGTAAGATCCCCTGGAAATGGAATCTGAATTGGACCTTTGAGGATGGACAGGTTTTGCATTGGTCATGGAAAAAGGAAAGGATGATAAAGATTGGGGGAGGGAAAAAGAAGGAAGGGGTGGAGGCTCCAAGGAAGTGGTTGGGATTCTTTGGCATGCATAAGCAAAAACTTGGAGGTAAATGCATAGTATTTTTCCAGGATAGCTTGGCTAAACCAGATGGCTGCCATTGGAAGCCATAAGAAACAATGTGGAATAGGTAGGGAGCTTTCAGGCCATTTCCTGTTAAAGAACCCTACTCCAGACTAAAACCTAAAGGGATAATAAGGAGGCAGTACTAAAGACAACCGCCTGAAGGGCAGAGAAGACTGTCCCATAGTCCCCAGGTTTTTAAACTGCAGTTTACAACCCCAATGTAGGGTCTTGTAACTGAATATGGGGGTTGCCAAATTATTATTTATTATCAATAATTTTTTGATTTGTATGCCTATTGTATATATTTATATACCCGAGTAATGCAACTATTTCTCTGGCAAAAGTTGTGAATAGAAAAAGTTTAAGAAGCCCTATTATAGGCAAGCTGATGAGGTCATTAATCCTGGAGAAGTGGGTCTTGCTTCTTTACCATTTATATGACCTTGACTAAGCCATTTTCTTTCCCTAAGCCTCAGTTTCCTCATTTGTAAAGTAAATGGGTTGGGTTGGACAAGATGATCTCTAAGGGTTCCTTCCTTAACTGGATTTCCTGATCTCAAGTCTCTTTTCTACACTTCTACAATATCTGTATTTTGAAATCAGAGACCTTTGTGGATACACATTCTGGATCTGCATGAAGGAGCAAGGGAGAGAAATAAGAAAAAAATACATTCTCATTAGGCAGGGATATCTCCCAGGGAAACAGTGGGTGGATTGGTTTTCTTTGCTAAAAGACAAAACAGAGACTAATAGTATTTCCCTAATCATTGCTCTTGGGCCAAGGAAAAATCACCACTACGGTACAAGTTAAAACAACAACTAAATTTAGTTTTTTGGGGTGTGTTTTGTTTGTTTATTTAAGAAAGGAAAATATAAGGCTGAGTTTGGTTTTTAAAGTAAGAACAGAGAACATAAAATTATTTTCCATAAGCACAACAAATATCTTAAAATAGACCTTAATTTGCACATGGCCAAGGAAGGGAAGGAAAATGGGGGAAAAGGATGAAAAGGAGAAATAAGAGAGAAAAGAGAGTAACTCTTATGTGAAAGAGTTACTCTCTTTTCTCTCTTATGTGAAAGGCTGCCACAAAAAGGGCAAAATATGCAGAGAAAGGAGAAGGAAATAAACATGTATATAGCATCTAAAATGCTAAGCACTTTACAAATATTATCTCATTTAATCCTAACAACTCCTCTTTGAGGTGACTATTATTGTCTTCATTTAAAGTTGAGAAAAGTGAGAAAAACAGAGTGTATGTGACTTGCCCAGGATCACACAGCAAATGTTTGAGATCAAATTTGAACTAAGGTCTTCTTGACCAGAACCAGTGCTCTAACCACAGTGCAACCTATAAAAGTTAATGTAATTTCAAAATATAAAACAGAAATGTAATTCAACAGTATTTAATAAGTGTGCACTGTTTTCAGAGGACTATGCTAAAGAAAACAAGGTTGAAAATTGGCCATGTCCTGCCCTCAAGGAGTTTTCAAAAAACAACAATTTAATTTAGGGTAGACATAAGAAAATTATGCCTTGAATGTAAGTAAAAGTGATAAGAGGTAGTTTAAGATAAGCAAAGAGAACCAAAACAGGAGTAGGATGAGAAAGATACCACTTTCAACTGGAAGGGAGGTTCTAGAGGAGCACTGAAGAAAATTTCAAGGGCTGCAAGATTAGGACAGAATGCATTCCAACACTGTTTAAATGCCCAGAGGTAACTAAGAGCAGAATGAAATCTGGAGCAACTAGTAAATCCAGTTGATCTGGAAAGTATATGTCTAAGAAATCTAGTACCAAAAGCAGGTTCCAAATAGATTGTGAAGTTTTGTCAATAGCAATGAGAATTTGTATTTTATCCTGTTGATAATAGGGAGCCACCAAAGGCTTAGGGGCAGTGAGATGCTGCTGCAGAGTGCTGGACTCGGAAGACTCATTTTCCTGAGTTCAAATCTGGCCCCAGGCATTTATTAACTGTGTGATTGGGGGTAAGTCACTTAATCATGTTTGTCTCAGTTCCCTCCTCAGTAAAAAGAGCTGGAGAAGGAAACAGCAAATCATGAAGATTAGAACATGACGGAATAATTTGAGCAGAAGGATCTCATCAGATTTATTATGTAAATATGTAAGAGTGATTTGGAGAAAGGAGAGGCTGTAGGCAGGGATCACTCAGAAGGTTATTACAATAATCCCAATAAGAGAAGATTAGCCCCTGAATTGGGATGTTGGCACTGCAAGAGACACTGTGATTAAAATTAGACACTAGATTAAAATTAGATTAATTTTGTCCTTTTCCAGACCCTTTGTGACCCCATTTGGGGTTCTTCTTGGCAAAGGTGCTGGTATGGTTTGTCATTATCTTCTCTAGCTCATTTTACAAAAGAGAAACCGGAGGTAGTAGACAGCGTTAAGTGACTTTCACAGAGTCACATAGCTAGGAAATATTTAAAGTCAGATTTGAATTTAGATTTCCTGCCTCTGGGTCTGGCACACTATCCATTGGGCCATTTAGTTGTCCCAGATTAGAATCAGTCAGATTAGAATCAATAACTGTTGGGTTGGGGGGGAGGAGTGGAGAATGGGAAAGAAAATGGAAAGGCAAAAAAAGACAAGTGTTGAGACCCAGTGCTTGGGAATAAGGTGGTGCCATCAACAGAAACAGGGAAGTGTGCAGGAAAGATAGGTGGAGGATGGGCATGGGGTGTAAATGAGTTCTGTTTGGGACACATTGAGTTTGAGGTACCAGCAGGACATCCTGGTGGAGAAGTCTAACAAATAGTTGGAGATTTAGGACTTGAATTCAGAGCAGAAAATCGGGCTAGATATAGAATATCCATTTGGAAGCCATCTGCATAAAGGTTGCTATTGTGAGAGCAGAGGCTTCACTTACAGATATCCACAGGTAGGGATGTTCTAAATATGTTCTGAAGAGTTTGTGGAAATAAATGTCTCCAAGCTGGGTGGGACCACAGTCCAACTCCTTCATTTTACAGATGAGAAACTGAGAACCAGAGAGAATCAGTAATTTACATGCATGCAGATAATAAGGAGTAAAGCCAGAATTCATTCCCAGAGGACTTTAAATGTACTCCATTCAATCCCCTGAACCACAGTGGGTTTCAAGGGTCATCAGCACTATTAATTACAAACTGCCATGGTTCAAAAGAAGGCTTAGAATGCATATTTCTCACCCAGCTAACATACAGAAAAATGCAAGCCCTGCCATTAACTAGAAGCCTATTTGAGGTAGCACAGAGAATAGAACTCTGGGCTTGGAAGTGGAAGACTTGGAAGACTCATCTTTGTGAATTCAAACCTGGCCTCAGACACAAGTCTCTACACCGTGTGTCTCAGTTTCTTCATCTGTAAAATGAACTGGAGGATATGACAAACCACTCCAGTATCTCTGCAAAGAAAATCCCAAATGGAATCACAGAGTTGAACAAGACTGAAATGAATCAACACCATTTGGGTGAGTTGAAGGCAGTCACATTATCCTCATCTAAAAATGACCCGTTAAACCAAATCATTTCCACAAGAGCAGTAATGAACCGAACCAGCTACACCCAGGGAAAGAACTCTGGGAGATGACTATGAACCATTACATAGAATTCCCAATCCCTCTATTTTTGTCCACCTGCATTTTGGATTTCCTTCACAGGCTAATTGTACACTATTTCAAACTCTGATTCTTTTTGTACAGCAAAATAACTGTATGGACATGTATGCTTTAACATACATAACATGTATTAGTCAACCTGCCATCGAGGGGAGGGGATGGGGGGAAGGAGGGGAAAAATTGGAACAAAAGATGTGGCAATTGTCAATGCTGTAAAATTACCCATGCATATAACTTGTAAATAAAAAGCTATAATAAAAATTTTTTTTAAAAAAAGGAAATATTGCCCCCCCCCCAAAAAAAATAAAAATGACCCGTTAGATTAAGCTAAGGTCCCATCCAGTTCTAACATATACCTGCTTATAGGAAGCCATGTGGGACACTTGAAAGTATACTGGCTTTGTAGTCAAAAGACCCAAGTCCACCTCACTCAAGACCCTTGTGTCACCTTCTGTGGACTCCAGTTCCTTCATCTAGAAAATGAGACAGTTTGACTATAGGTCTAGGGTCCTATGCAAAGGCATATTGTGAATATATCATATTTTTACCTATATGTCATAATATACTTTTCTCCCCTTCCTCCACTACATTAATGAGACATATGATATATGAGATACCCTCCTTCACACTGTTGCATCATAAATCTGATGAGGTCCCTCCCTGCTCAAAATTACCAACAGGATACAATACAAACTCTCAGTTTGGTATTTTCAGATCTCCACAATCTAATTCCAATTTACCTTTAATGCCTCCTTTTCTACTACCTTCCACTCCAACTGGATTTGCCAGTTGTTCCCCATTTTATCCCGATCAAGCTGTTATATAGTTGTCTTTGTAAACAGATACAGACCCCCTTCCCACATGTGAGCTTCCTGAGAGCAAAGGGAGGACAATTTTCAGTGTTCAGCACAGTTGCTCGATGAATATTTATTGCATAGTGGATCACTTACTGCCCACCTGCACAGCCAAATTCATTCTGTAGCCTCTGCTGGGGAAACTCACTTAACATCACAGTTGTTCCTTTCTCTTGCATTTTTGTTCCTATTTCCCCCCACCAGAATGTAAGCTCTTTGAGGGCAGAGATTATTTCACTTTTCTCTTTGGATTTCACAATGTATATAAAAAGCACTTAATATATGCTTCTTTATTAGCTCTATACTTCCTCTGAATGAGAAGGCCAAAACGATTCCCTCTGACCTCCATCTGCAGTGGCCAGAGGAACAAGATCTTGATTGTGCTAGTCATCTGGATCCCACTCAGTAAACACTTAAAAACCTCCTACTGTATACACTGGAATAGGAATTTAAATAAGTCAGTCCTGCCTGCAAGGGTCACAGTTATATACAGTTTAACAAAACCAGACTAGAACTCAGGTATCCTAGCTCTCAGAAGAAAATACAGTTTTCTTTCAACACCATGCTCCCAGTTACTTGACCATGTGATATTTCCCCATGTCTTCTCCAGAGTCATGTAGTTAACTGAGAGAGCACCCTATTTAAACCACTGGCTATCCACATCAGAGCCCTAAGAGCATGGGAATGCTTTATTCTCAGAGGCAATTGTCCCTAAATGTTTTCCCAGAGCCTTCCCTCAATCTTTTGAGATCTCCAAGACCGATCTCGTGAATACTGTACAAAGAATGTAAAATTTGCATATCTTCTTTTAATCAGCTCTGAGGAACACTGGGTAGACTCAGAGGACTTGAGTTCAAATCCAGCCTCAGACACTTGCTAGTTTTGTGACTTTAGACAAGTCATTTTAATCTCTCAGTGCCTCAGTTTCCTCATTTGTAATATGGGCTAACAATAGCACCTATCTCCCAAAGTTGTTGTGAGGATTAAATGAAATTACAGTTGTAAACGACTTAGCACAGTGTCTGGCACAATAAACATTAGCTATTAATCTGTCAACTCCTTTTTCCTTATTCCTTATAATATTTAGTCAATCAACCAAATGCCTACTAGGACCAACTTAAATCCAAGGCATTCTTGCTTTGGAAAAGCTGACATTCTATGGCAGGTGTTCTTAATCTGAGTCCATGGACTTTTAAGAGTCATGGACAGATGAACTTGAATGGGAAAAAAATTATATATTTATTTTTCACTAACCTTGACTTAAATTTTAGCATTTCCCTTGATAGTAAATATACGCAACAAACTACAATAATAGTAACAAGGCTATGACTTTGTCACTAATAGAAATCACAGATTTTTCATATATAGTACAGATACTACAATTACCTGAAAATATCATCCGTGTTCATCATTACTTCGATATTGTTATTAAACCCACCTTCTGGGTCATACATAATTCCAGTCTTCATATTTACAGACATATTTCCTTTTTAATCCTGTATCTTTTATGCATTTAAAAATGTTCTTTTGAGAAGGGGGGTCCCTAAGGTTCACCAGACTGCCAGAAAAATCCATGATACCAAAAAAGTTGACTTCTGGGGCAGCTAGGTGGCACACAAGCACCGAAGTCAGGAGGACCTGAGTTCAAATCTGCTCTCAGACATTTAACACTTCCTAGTAGTGTGACCCTGGGCAAGTCACTTACCCCCAACTGCCTCAGGGAAAAAAAAAGTTGACTCCCTTTCGGTTGAAATGGGGAAGGAATAAGGGATATACATGTAATAAATACAAGATAATTAGGGGAAGGGCAGAGAAGTATTAGCAAGGGAGGAATCAGGCTTCATTTAAAATGCAACCTATGAACTGAAATTTGAAGGAAAGCAGGGATTCGATGAAGCAGAGGCCAGGAGGAGAAGTCATTCCAAGTGTAGGGGCAGTCACTGCAAAATCAGGAAACTCTGAGATGGAATACCATCAAGCTCTGTTTGGCTGAACTGTCCAGTGTGTGAAGGGTAATAAACTCTAAGATGGAATATCATCAAGGGCTCTTTGGCTGAATTGTCCACTGTGTGAAGGGTAATGATGTATAATAAGGCTGGAAAGGAAGCTTGGAGCAGATTTCCAAGTACTTTAAATCAACGTTTAGCAGAAGGGTTTGTTTTAGGTCCAGAAACAACAGCCACAGAAGTTTATTGAACAAGGAGCTAACAGAGTGAAGATCTGTGCTTGGATAATATCACCCAGTGATATACTGATACCTGACCTTTTTCTAGTGATTTAAAATTTGGAGAGCACTCTGGATACAGAATCTCATTGGATCCTCATTTCTACTGGGTGGTAAGAACCACAGACTGTGTTGTCTCCCTTTCACAGACGAAGAAGCCGAGTCTCAGAGGAGTTAAGGGCCTTGACTGTGGTCCCAAAGTTTTGCAATGTCAGCTGGGGTTATGCTAGGGCCTGGCTCTGAGAGCAGCGTGAGCATTTACAGCTCCGAGATACGCAAATGCTATCGATGATTGATTTGTATGAATGACTTCATTTATTGTTTTGTTAATTGTCTAGACTTAAACAATGGAGAAAATGTTAATGAAGATTAAGGTTTCAATAGTGAATAGTACTATTTTTTTTGAAGAGCTGGTGGTTGAATGTTTACTAGCCCCTAAATACCAGCCTTCTTTACTCCTGGGTCCTGCAAGTCTCTCCGCAAGGCCCTCAGAGAGCATTTTGAACGCAGATCAGAAGTAGCTTTACCCGGTAAAGCTTTAAGGAGCGGAGGGTGGAGCTGCCGTTCCAGCCCCGCTCTCTCCGGCCCCCTCCTTCCAAAAATGCCCGCGCTCGGTAAAGTGGCCAATTTGCGAAGAGCCCCGCCAGTGCCCCGTGGATGGGCAGACGCCTGGAGCGGGGTCAGGGAGCTTCGTGACCCTGTTCCTCACACACGCCCCGTTCGGCTGCCAGCGGCTGGCTCATCTCCTCAGGGCCGACAGAACGAGGTCCCCCCGGGTAACTGACTATTAGAAACGCGGCTCTCCTCCCAGAAAGCTTTCGCGGGGCCGCCTGACTGCCGTCGGTGCCCCTCGGCGGCGGACCTAACGTTAGGGCGTCCGGCCCCCACCGCCCTCGCCCCCGCGGAGCCCACGAGGCACAGCCAAAGATAAGGACGCTCGGAAGCGGTCTCTGTGCCCACAAAGATGCCGTGGGGATGCAGAACCCCGACCCTGCTGGCACAGAATACGGGGCCTTTCTGGCTTCCGAACGACGCTGCCCGGGCTGCTACCCAGTGTGCTCGGGCGTGGCAGAAAACAGGATCAGTCGTCTCGGGAGACTGAATCCCGGGGGTGGGGGTGTAGCCCTACGCCGGGCTGTGGCGGGCGCTCGCTCCCTCCCTCTCGAGCTTCGGAGCAGCTAAAACCCGGAGACGCGAACTCCCTCCTCTGACAACCGACTCCTCGGCGGCTCCCAGCCGGGAGGCGGCTCAACGCCAAGGGCAGCTTCCAGGGGCAGCCAGGAAACTTGGCCAGCTCGGCGAGCAGGGCCCCGCCCTCGGCCCACGCCCCGCCGCGAAAGCCGGGCGGAGCCAAGCTCCGGGGGCAGCCTGCCCCTGCCAGTCCCCGCCGCGAAGCGGCTGGGCGGAATCACACACGTGTCCGTGGCGTCACGGCGCCTCGCTCTCTTGCGTCAGCTCTTCCAGAAGCGGGTGGGCTGGGGCTCCACGCACGGCACCGACTCCGGCTCTGGCTGGAAGGGGCAGGCAGGTGGTAGTGGTCGCGGCGGCGAGGCGGAGCGCGGGCGGGCTGCAGCAGGCTGCTGGGGGAAGGCGCGCCCGCGGCTCCGCGGGCCACCGGGAGCTGCTGCCTTGGGAGACGCCTTGGGAGCGCCGAGCCCTCGCCGGGACCCCGAGACGTCGCCGGGACCCCGAGCCATCGTAGGAACGCTGGAGGCGGCCCATCGGCGGCGGCGGCGGCTGGTAGAGACGGCTCCCCGGAGCTCCCCGCCTCTTGGCTCGCCCCGGCTTGCTTCCCCGGAGCAGTGGGCGGTCCCGGGGCGGCCGCGCTTGCAGCTCCTCGCCGAGACACCCCAGCGGGAAGGGAGCGGGTTTATTTCTGTGCCCCGGCCGACAGGCGCCCACAGTTCGATGGTTGGTTCGGAACGCGATGAGCCGCCCGTCCTCCACCGGACCCGGTGCTAACAAACCCTGTGGCAAGCAGCAGCAGCCTCCGCAGCAGCCCCAGCAGCAGCCTCCGCAGCAGCCCCAGCAGCACGCCCCGTCCCAGGCTGCGCCCCCGGCCGCCGCCACCATCTCGGCTGCCGGACCTGGCTCGTCCGCGGTGGCCGCCGCGGCCGCAGTGATCTCGGGCCCTGGCGGAGGAGGCGGCGGCGGCGGCGGGCCGGTCTCTCCCCAGCACCACGAGCTGACTTCGCTCTTCGAGTGCCCGGTCTGTTTTGACTATGTCCTGCCCCCGATCCTGCAGTGCCAGGCCGGGCACTTGGTCTGTAACCAATGCCGCCAGAAGCTGAGCTGCTGCCCGACGTGCCGGGGATCCCTGACCCCTAGCATCAGGAACCTGGCCATGGAAAAAGTGGCCTCTGCTGTGCTATTTCCCTGCAAGGTAAGTAAGCCCCAGGGGCAACGTGGGAACTCCTCCTCGCCTTCCGCCGCCGGGTAGCTGGGGCGCGAGTGCTCCAGATGACTTAAGAAGTGGCAGGCCAGTGAGCACTGGCCCCTTGGTGGAGCGCTGGAATCGGAGTCTGGAAGTTCTGGGTTCAAATGTCCCCACTAACTGTGTGACTCTGCAGCCGCTTAACCTTTCTGAGCCCGTTTCCTCATCAGTAAAAGGGAGTAGTTGAATCTGATGACCTCTAAAGCCCCTTCAAATTCTAGATCTGTGATCTCAGAGAATCCTTTTTATGTTTCCATGGCTTTCCCCCCAAAACTTTGTATTCCAAGCCCAGTGTACGACACTCCCCCCACCCTCCGCAGGGCACGGCGATTGGTACATTTTTTCCTTTACCCTCTCCATTGCAACACAGACTACTATACCAACTTACAAACTTCCTCTCCCACTCTCTCCGGCCTCCCATCCCACTCCTGTTCCCTGCTGGGTTCTTTGGGGAGCTTCACGTGGTGATATGTTGGCACTCTGGAGACTGCTACCAAAATAAAATCTGGATTGAGAAGATATTTAAAGAGAGGCTTACCAGGAAGGGAAGATAGTCCCCTGATCCCTTGGCTTGACAGGAGGTGGTTAATTCTCCTTCCTTGATCTGGAGTTCAAATGTAGGCCTGAAAACATCCTCTGTTCCCTTGCTCGCTGACTCTTGGGAGAGCCCTCCTTAATAATATGTGGAGGGCTTCTCGGGGCATTCTTAACTCCCCCAGCATCAGGTGCATTCACTAACGCTATTCTTCTCTCTTCCAACTTTAAGATGAGACCATCAGGGAGAAGTTGTTACATATATTAGGCGAAGTGCTCCGAAATTAAATTTTCATGCAGTTATTTATTATCTTACACAGGAGCCTAGAGTGTGCTTTTTGGTATAACTTTGACATTTTTAGAATTACCTCTGAATTAACCCTTTCTCTGGATCTTATTACTTTGCCACACTTACCCCATCATCAACATAATTAAAAAAGACAAATAACACTTTCAGGTTAGGAATCACTTTCTATAAATTACAGCCCCATGAAGGAGGTACTACAGGTGGTGTTTTCTCATTTTAGAGAATAGGAAACTCAGCTTTAAAAGGTTAGTGACAATGACACCAAATTTAGAAACTTAAATAACAGTCTCATACTTCTAAATGTCAGAGTGGAGAAACTAGGTATCATCACAGGCCATTTAGGGAGTCATTTGTCCCTTGGTGTTTTTTATTTTGTAGGACAAGTGCTTCTTTTAAATTGAAAATCCACAGGGGAATTACAGCTGGGGAATTGCAGTCGGGTGAAAAGGAGTGACTTAATTTGGTGTTATACTGTCACAGAGCAAGCTTAAAATAAAGTATTATGTAAGGGTTTGAAGCAAATCGGTATCACTTGAATTGTGAAACCTAATTCACCAAAATAAATTGCTTTTTATCCATCACACGATCCCACACAAGGCTTCAGAGACTACCTTTTTTTACTTTGTAAAGTATTATATCACTTTTTTCAGGTTAGCCACTAATCCTTCACTTTTTAATACTAGCACTTCACTCTGAATTTCTCTTATAAATTACATTGGGGGGATTTTTTCTGGAGTTTTTTTTTTTTTATGATAAAGCTCTTGAGAATGATGTAGCACTATAAAAAGTAGAGATGAATATGATGAAAAACTTTTGGCCTGTATTAAATATAGTGAAACTCCATGCTGGATGGAAGAAAGTGAGAGGTGGATTTCATCTATTCATTGAAATGGCAAATGGAAAAGATGTAAATTAGACAGGAATGAATATCAATTGGCAAACCTAAAATTTAAGAGAAATGTTCTCTAGTTATGAGACCTGCCTACAGGTTTTTGAGATCACAACTTCTTTTCTCCTTTCCCTGCCCCCCCCCCCCCCCCAAAAAAAATTTCCTTTGGTTTCAAAACACTATTGTGATTGCCCAGAGAAAGGGAAGGGTAAAAAAAGATATGTGAAATTTATGGTGTAATATAATTAACATCATAAGTTTCACTTTAGGGTACTTCATATTCAGCCAAAAGAAGTCTCCAAGGTGAAGTTGTCTTTGAATGATGGATCAGGATAGGAATGGGGGAAATCAACTTTCCATTTAAGGATTTGGCAGTCTCTTGGAATAAGTTGTAGGAAGAGCTACAATAAGCAAATGTATCATTTTGCAAGCTAAAGTAAAATGCTGTTTCAAATCAAAAAGATGCTCACCTCAGTAGTCAGATACCAAGCTTTAGTAGAATCTGACTTGGCGTCATTGTTTCTTTTGGAAATGATGGAATTAGTATCATTTTCCTCAGCTTTCATTGTCCTGAGGTCCAAATTGAAACTTCCTTCTCTTCTTTCCAAGCCCTCAGTGAAGCTAGTTAATCCTCAAAGGGCATGGGTGGTAGAGGAAGGCTTTGCAGTTGTTTCTAATGCCCTCTCTGTTTGGTCAGCTGAGTGATGGAGAGTGGGGTAGGGAGATGGGGAGGATACTGTAGATAATAAATATGTAAACTTTGAGTGGAAAAAGGTAGCTTTCTTTGCAAGACTAAGCTCTGTTCCCAACTTTGCTATTAACTCTTGTGATCCTCGTCCAGTCAGTTCATCTCTCTTGAACTCAATTTCCAATAATGAATGATGTGTGAAAAGAATATTGAGTTGGGAATAAAAAAAATCAATTAAAATAAAATCTGGGTTTGAATTCAGGCTAAATCCTTTACTTCCTGTGTGGCATCGAAAAATCAATCTACAGGCTTTTAATTGTGTATTGTGCTTATCACTAATACAAATATACAGAATGAAATAATCATACGCCTAAGGAATTTATTTTCTAATAGCAAATCACCTTTATCTCTCTGGGCCTCTTGTAAATTGAAAGGATTGGGTCCCTTCTTTCCTTCTCCATTAGATCTGATTTGAGGTTTGGATTGTAGATAATCAATATGGTAACATACTATACTGAATATGCATTCTGTAATATCACTATATTTGACCATAATATCCAAATCTGTGAAATGGGGGCATAAAACTAGATGGTCCCAGAAGTCTCTTAATCTATGATTCTCTGATCTTGAGAAAGGGGAGATTTATAAAACAAGAATTTGACACTAGCCTTCCAAAAGCTCATCTGGTAATTAGGAGAAAGGGGAAAACTATGTATGAAATGTGCTTTTGAATGATTGAATAATTTCACCAAGTTGTTGAAAATCATTTTCTAGAAAATTAGTCGGGAAGAATTTTGTAGAGGAATGTTAAAAATAACCTAGTGTCAGAACTTTCCTGTGGTCTCTTAGGCTCCCATCATTTCTCTCTGTTAAATCTTGCTGTAAAACAGACAAATTGACAAATAACCAACTGACACATGGATCATTTAGCAAGTAGTTAAATTGGGACCCTTTGATTGAAGATCCTGGAGAAGTAGCTTTATTCCCATCTAGTTACTCTTAGGGAGGATTGGGGGAGATTTTTATCAGTGAACAGTGAATTTGTAAAGGGATTTTTAGTGTAAGCCAAGAGTTGCTCTGTGGTTGAAAAGTTGTGAATATGGAATCAGTGTGTGTTGGGGGTGGGATTGGGGTATGATTAGAGTAGGCCAAAAAATTACTTCTACCTTAAATTACTTCTATCCTGTGCTCCTTTTAATTCAGATCAACCACGGACAATTTGACTCACATAATTGGGTGGGGGTTGTTTGGGGGACAGTGTTAGCTCCCAACACTGTCTGTGATAGTTTTTGCTAGGGAATTTCCTCCCTTTCGAGGTTGCAGGTTTCAAAATCACTGGGTCAAAAATCACTAGGAGCCCATCGTTTGTGTGACCAGTAGTTGCTATTTATAGAGCTGTTATTTATGTTCATCAGGAAAAGCCAAATTCAACCTAGATCATAGGATAATATAAGAAAACAGACTTGGTGCTGAAGGAGATCTTTCAGGTCCCTCATCTTATGGATGAGAAAAGGGAGACTAAGAAAGCGCTTGAGTGACTCACAGCCAGGAAGTCTAGACTGCTGTTCTTCCTTCAAACTGAGTACTCCAACCACTGTACTCTACTGCTTCTGAATGGAAATGCAAGATTTTATTCCTGGACTTTGAATCTTAGTAGAAAGAGACCTCAGTGGCCATCTAGCACCATATCCTGATTTTTCAGATGAGGAAACTGAGGCACACAAAATCTGAGAGATTTGTCTAGGGTCATATGGCTAGTAATTATTAAGAAAATATGTTTTAGACACATGTTGTTGGGAAAAGAGCAGGGGATCTTAAGTTGAGAACTAGATTCTAAGCATGACTGGATGCTTCCTTTTTATCAGGCAATTTTGCAGTGAAATTATTTTTCTTTGGGAAAAAGTTCTGTTAGAATATTGTAGAAAGTACCATAGAAATGGAGTCCCTAAATTCTGATTTAAGTCTGCTTACAAAGGCCAAAATCTCCCATGCATCTAGTGCCATCTTTGGTCCTCCTGATTTCTCTCTGCCCACTGGATCCAGATGACTCTGGGGAGAAACTGAGGCAGGTGACCTTGTACAACTTCCCATCCTTCAATCCAGTTCCCTTGCAATCATGGTATCGGTTCCCTGATCCCCTCCTTGTCGTCTTCTAGAATGAAGGACAAACAGCATCTGCTTGTTCTGGGACTTGTGGGGTACTAGGCAAGTCATGCTTTGAAACTCAAGTTTCCTCCTCTGTAAGCAGAGGTGGTGGGGTGTAGAGGCTTTATTTCAACAAATATTGATTGAGGGCCTACTGTGTGCAAGACGCTGCTAAGTCAGAAACACCCCTTGCTCTGTGCAGCTCACAACACTTCCAAACTAAGGCCAAACAGGATTAAAATATAATTAATTGGGAAATATTTCACTAAATAAATAAAAACACAGTAAAACTTAGATAATGTTAATGTGGACATACATACATACAAATCTTATATGTGGTTTATATTTGGGTTTGCATAAGTTATGCAAAGAACAAGATGGAGTCACAGTCCTTAGAATAATAATAATAGAGTCTCTTTTTTTAAATTTTTTAATAACTTTTTATTGATAGAACGCATGCCAGGGTAATTTTTTACAGCATTATCCCTTGCATTCACTTCTGTTCCGATTTTTCCCCTCCCTCCCTCCACCCCCTCCCCCAGATGGCAAGCAGTCCTTTATATGTTGGATATGTTGCAGTATATCCTAGATACAATATATGTGTGCAGAACCAAACAGTTTTCTTGTTGCACAGGGAGAATTGAATTCAGAAGGTATAAATAACCCGGGAAGAAAAACAAAAACGCAAGCAGTTTATATTCATTTCTCAGTGTTCTTTCTCTGGGTGTAGCTGCTTCTGTCCATCTTTGATCAATTAAGGTTCTCTTTATCAAAGAGATCCACTTCCATCAGAATACATCCTCAAACAGTATCGTTGTTGAGGTATATAATGATCTGGTTCTGCTCATTTCACTCAGCATCAGTTCATGTAAGTCTCGCCAGTCCTCTCTGTATTCATCCTGCTGGTCGTTCCTTACAGAACAATAATATTCCATAACATTCATATACCACAATTTACTCAACCATTCTCCAATTGATGGGCATCCATTCATTTTCCAGCTTCTAGCCACTACAAACAAGGCTGCCACAAACATTTTGGCACATACAGGTCCCTTTCCCTTCTTTAGTATCTCTTTGGGGTATAAGCCCAGTAGAAACACTGCTGGATCAAAGGGTATGCACAGCTTGATAACTTTTTGAGCATAGTTCCAAATTGCTCTCCAGAATGGCTGGATGTGTTCACAATTCCACCAACAATGGATCAGTGTCCCTGTTTTCCCACATCCCCTCCAACATTCCCCATTATCTTTCCCTGTCATTCTAGCCAATCTGACAGGTGTGTAGCGGTATCTCAGAGTTGTCTTAATTTGCATTTCTCTGATTAATAATGATTTGGAGCATATTTTCATATGTCTATAGTTTCAATTTCTTCAACTGAGAATTGTCTGTTCATATCCTTTGACCATTTATCAATTGGAGAATGGTTTGATTTCTTATAGATTAGAGTCAATTCTCTATATATTTTGGAAATGAGGCCTTTATCAGAACCTTTGTAAAAATGTTTTCCCAGTTTAATTAATAGAGTCTCTCAAGCCTTAGTTCCGTTTTAAACTATTTGGGGGACTTGGAGATAAACTATATTTATAATGTTAATGTGTATTCAGCCCATAGGGATCCTGATACATGGTTTATATTTGAGTTTCCTATCACTGGTGTAAGTTATGCAGAGAACAAGATGGAGTCACAGTCCTTAGATGTTGACAGTGTGTTCTAAGCAACAATGAGAATAATGATAAAGAGAGTCCCCCAAGCTTTAATTCAATTTTAAGCTATTTGGGGGACTCAGGAGATAAACTGTATAGAAGTACAAATGCTAGATATAATTATTAATAATGTAAAAGTCTGCTACAGGAGTTAAGACCAAGGACTTTGTTTGGAACTGGGAAAGTGATAGGAGGGAAGAAAGAAGGAATTATCTTCCAACAGTAATCTGGATAGCTTTCGTAGAATAGATGACTTTTCACAGAGGACTTGAGTAGGAATAAGGAAGATAGAACTTCATAAACTTACATTTTTTTTTTTGTCCTACTAATTGTTGTTCATTCATTTCAGTTATTTCCTACTCTGTGACCCCATTTGGGGATTTCTTGGCAAAGATACTAGAATTTTTTTTTCATTTCCTTTTCCAGCTCATTTTACAGATGAGGAAACTGAGGCAAATAGGGTTAAGTGACTTGCCCAGGGTCACACAGCTAATAAGTATCTGAGGGTAGATTTTGAATTCTAGAAGAGAATCTTCATGATTCCAAGCCCAGCAATTTATCCACTGTTGGGGGAGATACAAAGTAGATAACTGATATGCTTAAGAGAATTCAAGAGATACAGAGACTGAGGGTAAACCAGGGAAGATTTCCTGAAAGAGGTGCCATTAAAGAATTATAAGAATTAGCAAGGGAAGTTGGAAGAGTAGGGAGAGTGGAGAGAATTTCAGGCCTAAGAGAAAAGCATGAATAAAGTCTCACAGAGAGGACTCCAAAGGCACCATGTGTAAATCATTTAGGAGGCTATTGCATTATTCCAGGCAGACGGTGGTAAGGATGGTGATGGGGGAAATACAGAAGAGTTATTGCAGAGGTAGAATTAATGGGATGATATAACTGATCGGCGATGAGAGAGGAGTCCGAGATAACCTGTGTTAGCAACAGATGAAGTGAATGGACAGGTTGGAGCAATGAGAGGAGGGAGGGCCTGGCAGGCAAATATGAATATGTTCAAGTTGTTGAGAAAGTATGAGGAACAACAAATGGCACAGTTTGGATAGAGTATAGGAGGTGTGAGCTGGACAGGTAGGTTGGAACCAGACCATCCTGGAATTGAACGCCTGGCCAAAATGAGAGCTTTTGTTTTTAGTATGGCAGAAGCGAGAAGGCAGAATAAAGCCCCAGGAACTGCTTTCTACCTGTGGAGAGCATAGAGGCGGGGGTGAAGGGTCGATTCCCATCTAGGAACTGGCACCGAAAGCTGGGTGTCAAATCACAAAAGTTTCTGAGCAAGTCTATGACACATAAGAACTGTCCATCATAATGATTCATCTGGGAACCATGTATGTAGGTTGGACTGGAGGTGGGGAGAGACTGGAGCACAGAACTTCAAAGCTTTTAGTGGGAATCTGATCTTGTTATTTTATCGATATAGGTTTATCAATGTATTTAAATAGAATTGATTTCCTTTGTAAACCTAGTCATCTTATTCAAGTCATTTTAAAATAGTCTAGGAGAGGGTCCTTAGGTTTCATCAGGATACAAATGAATCCAACTGGTGGCTCAGTGAAAATAGAATGCTGGGCCTGGAGTCAGGATGGACCCCGAGTTCAGATTTGATCTTAGGTACTCTCACTAGCTTTCGATTCTGGGAAGTCATTTAATCTCTCTTTCTCAGTTTTCCTAGTTGAAAATGGGGATAGTAATAGAACCTTTTCCCCAGGATTGTTATGAGGATCAAATGAGATAATATTTGTTAAAGTGCTTAGCACAATACCCAATACAGGGGTCCTCAGACTTTTAAAATAGGGGGCCAGTTCACTGTCCCTCAGACTATTGGAGGGCCGGACTATAATAAAAACAAAAACTTTGTTTTGTGGGCCTTTAAATAAAGAAACTTCATAGCCCTGGGTGAGGGGGATAATCGTCCTCAGCTGCTTCATCCGGCCCACCGTAGTTTGAGGACCCCGACCCAATACTATATAAAAACATTAATTTTCTCTTTCCCTTTGATCACACACACACACACACACACACACACACACACACACACAGTTTGAGAGCTCCCGAATCAGAGGTAAAGATACCAGTATGGAAGTGATTGCAGTAATTTAAGTACAAAATAATGAGAGCCTGAACTATGGTGACTGCCATAAGATGAAAACGAGCAGGGGTGTGAAAAGCAACATGCATTTATTAAGAGCCCATGATATGTCAGGCACTGTGCTAAGCCCTGGGGATATCAAAGAAAGGCAAAAATAGTCCCTGTCCTTAGGAAGCTCACTTTCTAATAGGAAAAACATTATACAAACAACAAGCTATACTCGGGGTCCTTTGTGGAGGTATTCAGAGAGAGAGAGACAGAGACAGAGATGGGATGGGAGGGTGGCAGAAAATGCTTCTGGGAGCACGTGATTTTTGCTGTAACAGGAAGGAAGCCTGGATGGAAAGACCAAGAGAGAGAGGTTTGTAGACTTGAGAGATAAATGGTGAAAATGACACAATAGTGAGTATTAAGTGCAAAGATGAGGGTAAAAATAGAGTGGCGAATTCATCGATTAGCTGTGGACCTCTGGAGAAGAAGTGAAAGAAGACCTGATCGTTTTAAGGTAGAAGATAGAAAAGCAGATTTTGGGGTAGGGGGAGATGAGTTCAGTTTGGATATGTTATAAGCCTGAATGAAAAGATCTGTGGCTGTTTGGGGAACTTTTTTGGTTTGGCCTCAGGATAAAAATAGGAGTAATGGGTAGACTTTGCTGAATTCTAGAGGTGGAGTCTTCCTTTGAACAAACATTTGTGAAGTCCCTCTTTTAAAGTAGAATCATAGAGATTAATAAAAGGAAACAGTTCTTGCCCTCCAGGAACTTCCATTCCACTGAAGGAGGGGAGTAAGGAATATGTAAAGCATGTACCCAGATAAGGTAGTACAAGATAATTTGAGAAGAGAAGGTTTGAACAATTGGGAATGACCTGTTCAAATAAAGGTGTCCTAGCCAAACCTCCAAAGGATCTGGGAATTAATTCTGATTGACTGGAGTGAAGAAAGCAAATTCCAGGCAAGGGATGAGGGTGGGGGGGAGGGTGTAGAAGGGGGGGTCAGAGAGAGAGAGAGGTACTGCATAAATTCATAGAAGAGTTAATTGGTTGGGATGACTGGTACTGGGCCGAGAATAATATAAAATAAAAGTTACAGATAAAATAGAATAGTTGAAATATTAATGGCAAGTTAAACTGGCATATTCATTTCAGCAAACATTTAATCTATGAAATAATATGTAATGAATGTAAAACTGAAGCCCGTGTAAAATGTAAAAGAGAATTGTATCATAATTACAGATTATTTTGTCAGGTCAACTTGTGGTTGGCCCTTTTTTCCCCCCCTTTTCTTTTCCGGCGTCTTCCTGACAGGCAACTACTTGATTGATTGGGTATTTATCAAACTCATTCTGTGTGCTGACATCGTACTTAGGTACTGGAGTTATCGTACAAAGTCAAAAATGAAAGAACAGCCCAGGGCCTTAATTAGTTAACATTTTACTGGTTGAAAAACAACAGTCCTCGTTCTTGAGTTTGTGATCTAATTAAAACAAATCTACAGATACATCTGGCATAAAGCTTGTGGCAAAGGACTGACTAGCCAGCCAACCAGCTAGCAGCTTTATATACAATGGCAAAGGAATATGACCTCTTAATCTTAATGGTTCTTCAACTTTTTTGTCATGGGCGTCTTTGGATTTGAATGAATTCTTTATCAGAACAAGCTTTTTGAATCATAAAACACATAAAATTTGTTTCCTTTGTAATCCTATTGAAAGAGTTCTCGAATATTTTTACAACAGTTGCTCTCTTGTCAAGAAATCCCAAGGAGCTTTGCTGAGCATTACTCCCAGGGCCTATCTTCCACACAGATTTTTAGGTTTAGGCTTTTTCTTGATTAGGGCAGGAGGGATGCATCCTTTATAAAGGGGAAATGCATTGATGTTTATAAAATAGAATAGAATCCCATTAGAACATGGCTCATCATTATGTGGACTTGAAAAGTCTGTCCTTCAAACCATCCTTCATGAACCAAAAAAGGACCTACTTTGGTCCTAAGGCAGGCATTGATTGGAACCTCGCAGGGGATGTAGCTGAGCATTTCAGGGGCCAAAGTTGTCTCCTGTGAGAAAGTGAATTTATAGTTCAGTGTTAATGAAAGGGAGAGCCATAGACCTAATAACTTTGACATTTAATAGATTGTAAGTTTCTTGAGGGCAGGAATTACTTTTTGTAGCCTGAGCTGAACATCTTAGTGTCTGGCATATAGGTACCTAATGCTTCTTCACTGAATTTAGTAGAACAAAATATGATTTACAGTTTTACACTATCATAATTACATTAATATTCTTGACTCTAAATTACCTTGTGGAGCTATAATAGCATGAAAATACCTACCGATTCAGGAACAATAAGATAACGATTATTATAATCAACTTTTAAAAAATTGAAACCAGGTTAAAAATGAATATTTAACCTAGTGGTTCTCAAACTTTTTTTTTCTTCTCACAGCACAGTATTTGGGACATATTGAAGTAAAAAACAATTATAAGTTTAAGTTGTCACTACACCTGAGTTGTAGCTTCTTACATTAGGAGGATTCTGGCCCAAAAGAAAGCATATTTTTTTAAAAAAGAAAAACAAATAACCCAGCACTCTCAATGATGACATCTAAAATAGCATCTTCTTTTTCCCTCTTCTCTTCCCCTGCCTCCATAACTCTGTTTTCCCCAATAGAGTATAAGCTTCTAGAAGGGAAGGATGATTATATTTTATTTTGTTTTTCTATCTTCACTTTATACAGTGGTTCCATAATAAGCTGCATGTTGGATTAAGTTGAATGGATTAATCCTAAATCATTTTTTAAGCAGAAAAGAATTTTGGAAATCCCATCATTCAGACCCTGTGTTTTAGATCTGAATCCTGTATTTTTGGGCTAACTTCCCCAGGTCACTTCTTTCATAGAGAGTACTTTGAAGGGGGGATAAAGGGGGAGATCACCCAGGTTTCCAGTTTCTACTCAGTTCCAGAAGAAACATCAATCCAATTGAAGCTTGGGGAATAAGACATTTTAATTATTTCTGACCCTCAAACCCTTTCACTGAGCCTTACTATTAAAAAATCTTTTGAAGATATTTTTCTTCACTTGTAAGGAGAGTGAATACGCTAAATAGGACTGTATGAGTGATCAGATGACCCTGTAAATTGCAGCATTTTGGGGTCATCAGTCCATCAACACACATTTATTAAGTACTTGGTACTGATTCCAGGTTCTGAACAGAGCCCTGGAGATCAAAGAAAGGCACAAACAGTTCTGTCCCTTCAGGAAATTACTGTGAAAGGGACAACATGGTTTCCCCAGGTGCATCAAAGATGCATAAAAGGTACAAAGGAGATGAAAAGATAACTTTTGAGGAGAGAGCTTTGGGTGCTGGGAGACTGGCCTTCTCCACAAGGTGGGCATTGAGATAATAAGTCTCTCAGGAAGCCAGACATGAAAAAGTGAGAAGGGAGATCATCCCAGGCGTGAGGGCCAACCAGTTAAGCCACAGAGATGGGAAATGAATGTTCTGGGCCAGGGACGTGGAATATGCTTTCCCATAGTAAGAATTCACTCTGAGCTCTTGATTTCCACTTAGTTGAGGCATTTTTATTTCTTGCAGAAAGAAAAAGCCCAAAGCTAACTGGGTATCCCAGACAAACTCTTCCTCTGAGATGAGTATTGCAGAACAGTTTATGATATTTTATGGAATCAAATCAATATAGTACAAAATGTGAGGAGATTGATGAGGGTATATGATGCTGGAAAAGTAAGTTAAGCTCTGTGGTAGTGACTGTTTTGAAATATTCTGAGAAAGTTAAAATATTAATGGATAATTGATTACAAGTTGAGCAGATGCTTTTCCGTTCTGAGTAACAGCAAGGTTTCCCATGGGGTGAAGGGAGTGTTAAATTATCAGAATCTCTCGGGTAGCAATGTCTAGCTTACCCACAATCCTTTGTTAATAATGACAAGCTTTCAAGAAGCTTAGCTAACACAGGCCTGGAGCCCTGCTCCCACCCTTGATATAATTGTAGGTGCAGAAGTGTGAGAGATTGCCTTCCAGCTATGTTGACCGAAGCACACTGATTTTTTGAAAGTGTCTGCTTTCTTGATTTGAAGGATCAAAAGGTGATACAGTAGATTTGGCATCTAGAGGATGCCCTGGATTTGACATCGACAGAAGACCTGGGTTTAATTCCCAACTCTGTACCTTCCTACCTTTGTGTCCTTGGGCACAGATTCAAGTTGGACTAGAGAATCTGAAATAATAGCTGTATTTGTAATTTGCCTTCCCCCCTTTAAAAAAAAAATGGTGAAACAGAGAAGTCGATTTTTGTTTATCAGGGTTTCTGGGTAGTTGAATTCTATCTAGTTAATTGAAATTTTAAAATCTGGAGATTTGCCTAGCTTTGCCAACTGGTTCTACAAAAACATGAAGTTAGTCAAAACAATGCTATTGGTTCAGAGGGAACAATGTTAGAAATTCAAGATGGGTTACCTGGGCAGCCAAAGTTCACTGATAAAGGCTTAAAAGGCAAAAAGATGAGATGGAATTTTACCCAGCTAGAAACTCTTTTCTCTTCTCCCTCCTCTCTCTTCTTCTCCTCCCCTCTCTCCTCCTCCCTTCCTGTCAATCTATTTCTCTCCCTTTTTCAGTCAAAAGGGAGAGAGGGTCATCCTCCTTGAACTCCACAAGCAATCAGGGTTTTTGATTGGCATTGAGTGCCGTTCCCCAGCAATCAGAAAGCAGAGAGGAGGTACAAGGGCGAGCCTTGAAGAAAATGATTATTTGTAACTAGTTGGCCACAGTTCCTTGTGATCCGAAACCAAAGGAAACATTTGTTATTTTAAAGTTAGTAGGAAGGACAACTAGCCTCAGCAGGAAAAAAAAATCTTAGTGCAGCCAACATTAAAAATCTCCAAGAATCTGCAAGAGGGTAGTTTATTCATGACCAGTAGAGATTAGTTTAGATATTCCCCAACTTGATTCCAAGAACACTGGATTGGCAATCAGTTCACATCCTGGGTTCACATCCCTGCTCAGCTGCTTACCATCTGTACAACTCTAGGTAAGTCATTTTTTCCTTCTCCAATTCATTTTACAATTGAAGTAGCTGAGGCAAATAGGATTAAGTGACTTGCCTAGGGTCGTATAGCCAGTAAGTGTCTCAGGTCACATTTGGACTTACGAAGATCAGTCTTCCTGACTCCAGGCCTGGGACACTATGCACTGAACCACCTAGCTGCCCCGTATCTATGTCAGGGGTATGCAAATAACTGTCTCATCTTAACCTAAGTGAAACAGAAAAAGGTCTCCTGCAGAAGGTGAGATTGGAGTTGAGCCTGTATGAAGCCAGAGAATGCCAACAAAAATAGGAGGAGGGGATCACACCAGGCGTGGAGAAGAGCCCCAATGCAAGGGGAGGGAGGTTGGAGTTAGGAACATCAGAAGGATCATTTCTTAAAAGATACTTTACAAATAAAAATCTAGTCATTCAGGCACTCGCTAGCTGTATGACTCTGGAAAAAAATCACCCGTTGCCTCAATTTCCTCAGCTGTAAAATGGGAATACTTTTGTTATTCCCTGTTCCCAGGGTCGTTGGGAGGTAAAATGAGATGATAAATGTAAGGTGCTGAGCACAGTGCCTGACATACAGTAGGTATTTTATTGATCTTAACTATTATTATCACCATTATTATATACAACATAAATATATGCCTATAAATACAGTAAGAGCTTATATGTCTGGTCAGATTGATTTACCTAGTTAATAATAGTGTATTTTCTCACTCTTCCACCCCCTGACATCAGTCTTCATAATATGGTTCTGCTTTTAAGACTGGTGTGAGAATAAACCTAAGAAAGTTTCCCCCACCTACATGTATCTCTTTGAGGAGATCAGAATGTACTTCTCTGAAAACCATGTATGGGAGTAGCTAGAAATCCACTGGCAAAATTTTATCAGCTTTGTTCTCATTGCCTTTATTACCTTCTCCATAACCCCAAGTGGGATCAAAACTAATATCTACTCTCTCCCTATTAATGAAGAGTTTATCAAGTGATCTTTAAATGGGGAATCATTTCTTTATGAGATGAAAAGCTATACCCTTGTCCCAGGAGCTGGCCTTGAGCCAAAGATGGAAGAGAATTCCATTTTTAGGCTTGCCTCTGTTACGCTTATTACAGAGCCTAACACATAGTATTAAATAAATGCTTGTTGCCCTGCCTTTTACTTGACACTTGAACACTAAGTGTTTAAATTGAGTGGCTAGGACTTTGACTTTTGGATTGGGAGGAGGAGAAAGAGGAAGTTGTTGGCATTCATCTAACTCTGGCCTCGGCTCGAAAAATGAGGATTTTTGGCAGGGAGAAGCTGTAAACCAGCAAATAAAAAGACAGGTCTCTGTCAGAAGTCAGACTCTGGACTTGAAGAAAAAGAGCCTGTCACTTAAACTTTACATTCATTTTTCTCATCTTTTTTTTTCATATTTTATTAGTCTTTCAAAAAGAAAAATAATAGTAAAACACAATCTCTAGTCTGATTGCTTCCTTAATGCTTCGATCTTAACTGCTTTCTTCCTGGTCAATCTTCCCTAGACAGATAGGAAACCCTCTCCCCTCCTCATCTTGCTACCAGCCTTAGCATTCTAGGAGAGGACCTGAGGGAGAGAGAAAGAAACAGCCAGAGACAAAGAAAGGAAGGCAAAAAAGAAGGGAACAGAATTGAAGGAAAGGAGAAGGAAGGTGGGAAAAAAAGGAGAGAGAGAGAGAATGAAAATGAATAACTGGAGGGCTGTGAATTCCAACCTCTAGCTTAAGACTACAAGGCAAATCAGTCCACTATCTGAATGATCTGGGGAGACCAGGGAATTATGGAACAAAAAGAAGGTTGGTTCTTCAGACAGTTTTGTTCTAACCATAGACTTTATGGTAATCACATAATAGATTTTCAGTCTCATGAGGATAGATATTCCCTCCAAGGAGGAATCCCCTTCTATACCTGTTCAAACTATAGAACTCTTGTCTATGTTCTCCTTTATATCTGTCACATCCAATGTGTCGAGGATTTTTTTCCACTTCTGCTGACATCCCAAGAAAGCAGGTGCAATATGGAGGATGGCCATTGATTATCCACCCTTTCCTCCTTTCATGACATCCCCTCCATTTCTTCCTTTTTTAATGTACATTTCTTTGTTGACACCTTTATTTTGCTGCTTCTTTGTAATTCCTTGGATAGACTTAAAATGAGTGTGTGTATGTTTTGGTTTGGGAGTGTCTTATCTGATGTCACCATCCTGAATCAAAAGTGGCAGAAAGGTGAAAATGGGAATGGAGTCTTTGGAGCTAAATAGGATATTTGATTTGTTGTGTAGGTGATGGACTGATATAATGAAAGTATTTACTTACACAGTAAAGGAAAAATACTATATCATCTGAACTAAGATGATAACATGGTATTATTTGATCCATGAACTTTTCCTGTGGTACCCCAGGCATTGAATCCTACCTTCTACAGGAATTATATACTATATGATCTTTGGGAAGTCACTTGATCTCTCTGTGCCTCAGTTTCTTCACCTGTAAAATGGAGATGATAATAATAGCATTTACCACTTTAAAATCATGTCATTGTCAGCTTTTATTCTATGGGCTGTCAATGTAGCATGGTGGATAGAGAGGCGGCTTTGAATCCAGGAAAACATGAGTTTACACCCTCCCTTTGATGTGTACCAGTTGTGTGGTCCTCGGCAAGCTTCTGTTCTCCAGGCAGCTAAGACAGAAAGCTGCAGAGAAGATCCCCATCTGCTTTGGGCAGAAGGAGTTGCCTCACCAGGGAGTTCCAGTTCTCATTCTTCCCTTTCTCTTATATTACTTGAGAAATTGAGAGGTTAAGGTGGTTTGGCCCTGCCTCTAAGAGCCATTATTCACGCCAGCTTTTTCCAGGTGGTTTTGTTGTCTTAAACATTGCTCAGAAGATATCTTACAGAACTGGTTCTTCAGGATGATGTGGGATGGCCGCTCGATCACTGGCTCCTCCGGCTGGCGGCAGAGGGAAAGCAGGTCCAGTCAGGAGGCAGCTTCTGTAATGTGCTGATTCTCAGCTTTCTTTCTGATTCTGACCAGTTGGATAGAGAGGATGGAATGGCATTCCCAGCATTCAGTTTCAGTCTTCTGGGGGCTCTTAAAAGGAATTATCTCACCAGAAGTGTCTTGAGAAAGTCTAGTTCAATTCAATGCAATTTAACAAGCTTTTATTAAAGGCTCAAAAGAGAGAATATTTGTGTATCACTTAGTATAATGCCAGGCATATAGTGGGCACTACATAAATACAGATTTCCCTTCCCTAAATGCCTGATATAAGAAAGATGCATTGTTCAAAACGCCCAGGATACAAAGGAAAATGATGAAAGCAAATCTTCAGGAGCTTCTGTTCTATTATGGATACACTTTATTTGGGGATAAAGAAATATAAGGGAAGGAGTAAACATTAACAAATAGGGCAGGCAATCAAGAGGTTCCTATAGAGGTTGATCTTTGAACTGAGCCTTGAGAAAATCAGGATTCTAAGAGATGACATTGGAGAGAGGAAGTATTAGCTGTGATCTATAAAAAAGCAGAACTGGTAAAACGACTGCAAAGTTTCAAGTACCAGCTGGTAGGTCAATTTGGCAGAATGAAGGATGTGTGAAGGGGAATAAAGTAAAGTAGATTGGCGTTAGCTGTGAAGGGCTGAAAATGTCGCTACGAAAGAGTTTGTTTTATCCTAACAGACAGTAGGGAGCCATAGATGATCCTTGAGCAGGCAAGTCATCCTTATGGCTTTGAAAGATTATTTTGGTTATGTGCTAGATGGCTTGGAGAAGGGGGATACTGGAAGCAGGTCAGAGAAACTATGTTGAAGGGCCTGGATAATCATGTAACAATTTGTTTTTTTCCCCCAAACTTGTCCTCCCTGTTAGAAGAACATTCTGCTTTCTTCAGCAACATTCTCACTTCATCTTCTGTAAAATTGTTACTTCGTTGTTGTCTGTTATCTCACATATGTTCTCACCCAGCCTCTGAAAGCCATGGGATGGAGAAGTTATCAGTTGGGCATCCCATTATCAAGATGTATAAAAATACTTTGTATTCCTCAGAGGAAGTACAGGAGATAAATGAATACTTTTTGTTACACTTGTCCCAAGGAGGATTCTGGTTTTCCAGGAGTCATGAAAGTGTAGCTACAGCCAAGCCCCTCCTGTATTTAGAGGCAGTGAGCTACAAATAAATGTTACAGGCTCAGAGGAGGTGACTGGAAGACTTGGAGTTTAGGTGATTTTCCCAGAGTCCATCCGTTAGCTGATCAGAAGAAGCGAGAGCGACACTTGCAAAATCAATATTCCATCCCTAGATCCACTTTTTACACTGGAGATCCATTTTTCTTCTCATAGGATAACAGGTTTGTTTCTTTTTCTAACTAGAAATTCCGAAAAGCTGGAACTCTCTACAATTTCACTTGTTTGTTTTTTCCCCATAGTAAATAAGTGACCAGAGGCAGCGTGGTCCAGTAGATTGAGAGCTGGCCTTAGAGTTTCCTAAGAAGATTTGGGTTGAAGTGGAGCCTTTGCTAGGTCTGGCTGTACAGCCCTGCGCAGGCTGCTTTCTACTCTGCTAACCAGCAGCCATCAAAAGCTAGAATTGGCAGAGCAGTGACAGGTATGCATTGGGAGAGGGAATTCCTCACCAGGAATCCCTTACCCTGATGAAATGATAAGTCTAAACCAAAAATTAAATGATAGGAAAAATCTTTTTTTTTTCTTTTTGCCAAAAGGTAGATTTATTTAGGAGAAAAGGTTATTTGCAAAATAAGAGGGAGATGGAAATGGCAAATATGAAATAGATTTGGGAGAGCAATAGGATTATTGAGGAAAGGACCAAGGAAAGGAGTTTGGAAGAAGGCATTGAAGGAATGGATATAAAATCTGTAATCAGAGATAGCTCTACTAAGGAGAAAGACACCAATAGTGGGAAGATACCGTAAGGAGGAGGGAGAGAATACCTTAAAGTGAGTTTAGTCTTGAAAAGGATTTAGTCTATAGGAAAAATCTTAATCCAAGATTTATAAAACCCTTTGTTTGATAATTTTCTTAAAGCCTTCCTCACAAGTTTTGAAAAGGTAATACTTAAATGGCTATGAAAAAATTAATTCCACAATAAGAAATTTAATCTGGGACAGCTAGATAGCAATTGATATTGAAATGTATCCTCCTTGTTTCACCATTTATGACAGGTAGCAAGGGTCTAGTTAAACCAGTAAATGGAATGAGCAGGAATTTCTGCTTGAGGATTTGAGGAGGTTGTATATGCATATATATTTATTTATGCGTGTGTGTGTGTATGTATATCTAATATAATGAAGGACCATATTGTAAAGTGGAGAAGGGGTGCTAGTGTGTGTGTTGGAGGGGACACCTTAGAAATTAAGCCAACAAGTCTGGACGTTAGTCTGTGGGTATTTGGAGGGGAGTAAAGGAGAAAATCCACAGTGAGCCAACCATCAGATTCTTTGATGTGTTTTGTTCTGATTGAGAATAGCATTACACTGGAGAGGAGTTCATTTCTTTTTTAAAATTTAAAATAAATTAACAAATGCCATTGCAGAATTGATGATTTTACTTTGTATTTCAGAAGCCCTTTTCATTTGAGGATTTCACACAGCTACTTTATAAACTGTGAGTTACTAAACCTCCTTTATTTTCCTACAAGTAAGCAGACAGTATGTTTTTTTCTTCTAGTAAATAAGCAGTAAGACAATTTCTTAATTGCAAGCCGAGAAATTGAGGGAAAGAGAGAGGACATGAGTTGACCACAGTCCATGACAGTACCCCTGACTCCCAGTTTCAGTTAGAGATGTAAAGGTTCTCAGAAGCTCTCTCTTCTCTTTACAGGCAGCCAAGAGGTATAGTAGATGGTGCATTGGGACTAGAGTCAAAAAGACCTGAGTTCAAATCCAGTTTCAGAAACTTATTAATTGTATGAGCCAGGGAAAACTACTTTACCTTTCTCTGCCTTAGTTTCTTCAACTGTAAAATGGGGAATGATAACATTCACTTCCCAAGGTTGTTAGGAGAATCAAATGAGATCATAACTGTAAAAGGTATTAGCAGAGTGCTTGGAACACAGTAGGTGATATATAAAGGTGAAATATTATTATACAGGTAATAAAACTGAGACCCGTTGAGATTAAGTGACTTCTCCAATGTCAGTTAGGATTTGAATCCAAATCCTCTTACTCCATAGTTGGTATTCCTCCCCTCCCCCCCTACAGAAAGCATTCTCTTAAGATATTCCCTTCTCCATTTAATTACCGGACTACGAGGAATCCTTCTGTTGACTGGGTAGCTAATAGGTATATTTACCACAAAAATGTTTACAATTCACCTTATTTACTTCCTGTCCCCATAGCATAGGGTGCAGTGATTTCAAAGCTTAGATTTCAACCTACAGTAGTGAAAGAAACTGGGTCAGTTCTTATATTGGTCAAAGGCCTTGAAACGTACGGGGCAGTAGGGCAGGATCTATTTTCAAGGAAGAATGACTGTTTGTGCAAAACTCCCTGTGCCATTGCGACATGCAGAGTTTCTAAAGAGGAGTAAAAAGTGGCATTTTGACATGACCACTGCCCCGCTGTTTCTCCTGGCTTTTTCGTCATGTAAAGGTCAGGGCATATAAATATTCTTCCCTAGGAAATAACACTTTTTTGTGTGTTTTTAGTCCCTGAAATTCCTTTTTTCTGTATCAACAAACATTTATTAGATGCCTGCTGTGTGCCAGCCTCTTTGCTAAATACAGGAGATACAAAATTAGGCGAGGAAAACATCAGTCCCTGCTCTCAAAGAGTTTACAATTGAACTATTTGTCATTTGTTCTCCTGAAGCTGTCCCAGACCCTCAGTGGAGATTGCTTTAAAACAAACAGTTCTTATTTCATGATATCCAAGAGATTGGACAGAAGTTAGTATAACCCAGAATCTTAGAAATCTGGCTTTTCTCTTCCGTCTGGGGAGATGAGGAGAGTTGTCTCTCCAGATGGAAGCTCCCCATACATGACTCCCTCTAGGAAGCTCCATATGCTAAGGGAGGAAATCATATGCTCACACGGGTCTTGAGCTGGAAAGGGGCCTTTGAGGCCATCCAGACCAACCATTCTCACTTTACAGAAGAGGAAGTGAGAGGCAGGTAGGTGAAGAGGCTTACCCGGGGACACATGGAAACTGGAATATATGAATGTAGGTGGATCCTCACGGCCGTATCAGAGGGTTCTTTCCTGGATACCATGCTATTAATGTGAACTAGTCTTGCTTAAGACAAAGGATAGAAGGTATGAATTTGGGATTTGGAAGGGGAATGAGGGAGTCGGCTTAATTTTAATCTGGTCCTTTTTTCTTTAAAAAAAAAAAATGCTTTAAGCTTTGTTTTACCCAAACCTCAAGCATTCAGGATGATAGAGTTAGAAGGCATCTTGAAAGGTAATCTACCCAGAGTCTTACACTGTGGTTTAAGACCTTTTATGGGCCCTCTACCTGAATATGGGGTGGGGGGGTGATGAAATTATTATCAGTTAATGTTTGATCCGTCTACCTATTTTATATACTTATATGTACAAGGGATCATATAAAAATTTCTTCAATGAAAAGAGATTGTGAGTGGAAAAAGTTTAAGAAGTCCTGCTCTAACATATTGGGGTCAAATTCCACTAGAAATGGGATCCACTAAACCCACAGAATTTACATTTTAATCTGGTTCTGGTAACACTTGGAAATGTTGTGGGGGCATGTGACCATTTCTGATCTAGAACAACTCCCCCATTTTACAGACAAGGACATTTAGTCCAGAAGAACAGTGACTGCCTAAAATAGAAGTGTCAAAAGCCAGATTTATATGGCACTTTAGGGTTTGTAACATACTTTACAAGTCATTTGAGTCCCACAACAACCCTGAGAGATATTAGTATCTCTCTTGTACATAAAATTAAACTGAGACATAGAGAAGTCAATTATCAGAGGTAGAATTCAGACTCTCTGCAGGCAACTCTTAGATTCTTTCTGTGGCTTCACTGCCTGAACTCTGCTCCTCCAGAGTAGACATGTTTTCCTTCTTTTTATCTGTTTATTCATCATCTAACACTAGGTTCTCAGTAAAGGCTTGGATTTAAGTATGTTGGTTTTGTACCAATGACCTATGAGAGGTCATGTTGTTGAATGAAAAGGAGGCTGATCTCAGAATTGGGTGACCTATGATATATATACTAACTTGGGTAATGCTGAACAAATTTCCTGCTAACTTTAGGCTAGGATATCAGACAGCTCCCTAAATTGCAGGAAAGATGCTAATTGGCACTGAGAGTAAATTTGCTCCCTGTCCTAATGAAATTATCCAAAAAACTTGAACAAAAATCCTAGCTGCTATGACTTGAATTTTCACCTCCTTCCATCCTAAGCCAACAGAAAAAACAAAACAAACAAAACGTGAGGTTGTTTTTAGTTTTGTACAGGCTAGAAGGGGGGAAAGACCAGGTGTGCCAGTTGTAATTTCAAACCTTCCTGGTTATGTTTCACTTGAGCTAGAACTCAATCAGAATTAAAACCTTTTTTTAAAACTTTCTCCCAAATTTAAAATATTTCAAAAACATTACTGTGATCGTGGAGAAGCAATGGAGGGACTGGAGAGAGCATTGGAGAAGGTCAGAGATCTGAATTTTATTCATGGAGTCGCCACTTGATAGTTGTGTAATGGGGGCCAGACGCTTATCCTCTCACCCAGCCTCAGTTTCTGCATACATAAGACTAGTGAGTAATATCAGTCCCACCTCCGGTAGGTAGGATGAAATAAGATACTGGATGTGAGCATTTTACAGGATGTTGTTGCCACCCAGATGCTCCTTATTAGTCTCCTTGCCAGCCAATTAAAAAATAGACCAGGTAATACCAAAAAGCCTATGACAGAAAGTCCCAGTTAGGCCAGGAGGCTCTGGAAGGGCCTTCCCTGCAAACATAATTCACCAAGCCTGCCAAACATGTCTTACCTTCCATTGTGCCTGATCTCAGGTAAAGGAAGGCCTTTCTATTGTGCGGTCGTCAGGGTTTCCTGGAAGCCAGATTCTCCTAACCTCCATATCTAAATAAATCCCCTCACCTGGACAACAGGAAGAAAGAAGACCTAGACGATTAGGAGCCCTAGTTAACTGTTAACGTAAGAGAACCAAGAATTTTTGTAGTAGAGTATATAAATGCTTCTTGTCTTTTTTTAATGGGCTCCTGAACGACTGTTAGTTGGTAGTAAGAATCTGAAGTTAGATAGGATCGCTGAGAGCCCGTGTGGCCAAATGCTCTAACCCTCTCATTTCTGAGTCTCACGGGGGCTTGTACATTGTACAAAGTCACATTGGTAGCAAGTGGCAGAAACAGAATTTGGGCCTTGGTGTCCAACACCAAATCCAGTTAATAGATTCAGAATTGGAAAGAATTGAGAGACCATCTGACCCAATCTTTACTCAGATCATAAGCATCCTTAACAAATTCTGGTCTCCCCCATCCATTTCAGACACAGTTCTGATCATGACAGGCTGGAGGCCCATGATTTAATGGACCCATGGAGTCCCCTCTGCCCTTTCTAATTCTTGTAAAAAATTGCCTAGAACTCTGAGGGTTTAACTGAGTCCAGTTGGGCCAAAGGTAGAACTGGAATCCAGGTTTTCCTGACTTCAATGCTGGCTTTTTATCTGTTGCCCCTCAACTCTAAGTAATGAAGGGAGGAAGCCAATAAGTATTTATTAGTCACTCTGTGCCAGCCACTATACTAAGAGTTTTGTAATTATCATCTCATTTGATCTTCACAACAACCCTCTGAAGTAGGTGATATTATTATCCTCTCATTTTACAGTTGAGCAAACTGAGGCAAACAGGCTAAATGACTTGCCCAGGATGACACAACTAGAAAGTATCTGAGGTCTTCTAACTCCAGGCCCAATGCTCTTTCATGCACCTGATGAAGTTATTATAACAGATCTGGATTGTTAGGAAGCTTTTACCATACATGGAAGTGAAATTTGCCTTTCTAAGAGACCATCTCATTGAGCCCCCTTTTACAAATGAGCACAGGCGGTTCAGGAAAATGAAATGATTTGCCTAAGATCCTACAGGTGGGATTTGAACCCAGGACCCCTGACTCCAGAGCCAGTGTTGTTTTCACTCTGTCACACTGCCCTCTCTCAGAGGGTCCTCCAGTTATTTGGAGACCACTGTGTCTTTTCTTCAGACAAGCACCTCCTCCATCCTGTCAGCTGCTCTTGAGGTGCTATGGCTTCTTTCTAGACCTTTCATCAGCCTACTTAGATTTCAGCTTCACAAAGTGTCTTTTCTAGCACCTGGCATCTTAAAATGTTATCCAGCAGCCTTTAGGCCATTGTTAAGGGCAAACTCTTTCCAGCTGTTTGGGGTTAAGAGGAAGAAGGAACTTGGACCAAAAAGAAAGAGACCTTGACCCTGGAAAGGGATAGTTCCTCTCCCTCTCAAGAAAGGCCCCCAAATTATGTCAAAGAAACGAAAATTTAAAAGTTCATCTAAAAAAATGAACAGCAAATCCAAAAAGGTATGGCTCTGGTATTTAATTTTATTAAATATACATGGGAGGAGTTGTTTAGCTGATTTTTTATTTGAGTAGTGGGCTTTTTTCTGTTTTGTTTTGGGAGTTGTTGGGCTAGGTGTCATGAACTCCTTCCATTGATTTTTTTTTTAAAAGTGAACCACAATCTATGTATAGATGTACTCATACACATACTCAGGCTTGCATAAGAGGAAGTTCTGGGTTTGGTGTTAATAAAAGACATGTTTTTTAAAACAAGTTCACAGTATTTGTAGGTTTGGGACAGGGAGAGGGAGAATGAAGTGGGGGGAAGCACCCTTCTTTCTAAATCATCAGCCAAAGGACAACTCCTTCCTGTGATTCTTCCTGGTTGGTTGGAAATAAACAGGCTATTTAGAAAAATCTTTCCAATGAAACTGGAGTGATTATGTCAGCCAAAGAACCTGCCACGCAATGTTCTGAATCATGTGCCCTTTTAAACTAGATGCTGGTGTGAATTTTTGTTGTTGTTTTTAACTATTTGAAGGTTAGAGAGAGAGAAAGAGACAAAGACACACAGAAAGAGACAGAGATACACACAGAGACAGAAGACAAATGCACACAAAAAGACACAAACACACAGAGACAGACAGATGGACAGAGAGGGAGACTCCCATTTAACACACTCTCCCTCTCCCTTCTGTTTCCCTTTCTCTCCTCAGAAAGAGGAGAGAATTGCACATTGGGAATTCCTTAAAGACCCTCCTCAGGGAAAAAAAGACAAAGACAGCTGTCCACGTCTCGTCTCAGTGATTCCTCAATCCCAGGGTCTCATCTCCGAGTCATCCATGTCACAGCTTCAGGGCAGGTTCTTCTCCATGTCTGGGGTGGTCTCCTTCCTTACTTCTGGAGGCCTTTCATTTTTCCCTCCCTTCCTTTAGCTGCTGCTGTGGGTGGGATCTTTCACTGGGGGACCATAGAGGTCTTAATAACTCGGCCCCAGATATCTTCCCACCGAGCTTGTCTTCCATCCACTCGACAGTGTATGTAAAGGTTAACCCAGTAATTCCATGCTCTCTCCCCCATTAAAACGGAAAGTCCTCACTCACTAGAAGTCATTACTAAGGATCTCTTCTATTCTAGGCCCCGTTGGCTGATAGGACTGGTAATATCTGTCTCGTGGTGATTGACCACCAAGTCTTCATCAGGGATCACTTCACCTATTTTTATAATTTTGGGGGGCTTTGTGAATTATATTTTGTAACAAGACAATATCAGACAAATAAAGGAACCCAAAGAAATTTTTTTAAAAAGAACAGAAGGTCCTTGTGGTCAGAAGTGGGTTTTGCCCTTCTTTGTATTCCCAGTGCTCGGCACAGTACCTGGCACACAGTCAGCACTTCATTAATGCTGCTTGCCCTGACTGATTGCAGGCCTGCATTAGACGGCTCCTGTTTTCATGGAGGAGTGATGACATCATGGGGTGTTGTCTGGACTTGTGCGTGAAGTAGTTCTGGCCTTAGATTATGGCAGCCAAAGCCCAGCCAGCTCCCGTCCCCTGCGATATTCCCTCTGAGGATCCATAGATGTCCATCTTCCATTTGAAACTTTTTTGCTTTCCCCATTACCTTGTGTGTGTCTTTCTGCCTGTCGCATTAGGATATCACCTCGAAGGGAGGGGACCAATTCCCTTTTGTCTTTGTGTTTCTGTTCCTTAACACAGTGCCTCTCTGTCTCCCATAGTAGGCGCTTAATAAGTGTTTCCTGAGAGAGAGAAAGAGAGAGAGAGAAGGAGGGAGGGAGAGAGAGAGTGAGTGAGTGAGAGAGAGAGAGAGAGAGTGTGTGTGTGTGTGTGTGTGTGTGTGTGTGTGTGTGTGTGTACACGAGCTATTGACATTCTCTAAAAGCAGCTCTGCCCTTTTCCAATCGGGAGCTTTTGGTGGGGACACTGGAGGACTGTGAGTGAGCGAGAAGAAGTAATATTCTAAAGTGTGTTTGAGGGTCTCTTAGACTACCATAGAGACACGGTTCCAGGAAGGGTCATCAGGCCATTTTTCTTCTTCATGATCACGGAGCTGAGTGTTCAAAACCTACTTTTAAATGAAAAGGGACCAGGTTGTTGAATATTCTTGTAATCCCAAAGCACTTAAAAGGATTCTTGTTAAATTTCCCCACCTCAGATTTCTCATAACTGTTTGGAACCTCCCCCCTCCAATTCCTTTACACCTGACACATCTGTTTTGTCTTAGGGTTATTTATGAGTATGCATTATCCACCCCACTCTCACTAGAGCATAAGTTTCTTTTTTATTAAAGTTTTTTATTTTCAAAACAAATGCATGGATAATTTGTCAGCATTGACCCTTGCAAAACCTTGTGTTGCAGTTTTCCCTCCCCTTGCCTCCTTCTCTCTCCTTTCCTTCCTCCCTATCTCTTTATCCCCTCCTGTAGATGGCAAGTGATCCAATATACGGTAGACATAGTAGAAGTTTAGAGCACGAGTTTCTTAAGGGCAGATAGCTGGTCTTTTCGTCCTCGTCTCTCCTTTGGTTATTAACAGTACCTTGCATATCTGATAAGTGTTTGTTGAATTGAATTTTTTAAAGTATTTGCTTCGTATTTATAAATAATAAGGATTAATAGTAGCATTTTAGATGGGTTTAGATACTGATGCTTCCCCCCAAAATTGCTCTTATTTGTCACTATCACAGAACAAAAAAGAATAGTTAAGCAAAACAAATCTTGCCATAACAAAAAGCATATTCCTCGTTCTACACCTGTAGGCCACCAAAAAGAGAGAGAGGGTATTTTATCTTTGGCCTCCTGGAGCCAAGACAGGTCATTAGATTCCTCTGGGGTTTCATCAGCCTAGTGTCCTTCTATATCTGCAGTACATTAACAAATTTTTTGATCACTTGCACTTGATACTGCTATCCAAATTCATTTTTCTAGCATTCACCATTAATTTAAGATTGTCAAGAGCAGGAACTACTGACATTTTTGATCAGAGCTTGGGATAATGATGATCTTTCTCCCTTCCTGTCTCTCTGACTCCATCTCTCTGTCTCTTTCTTGCTCTGACTCTCTCTCTTTTTCCTTCCTTCCTTCCTTTCTCTATACCTCCTTCTCTCTCCTTTCCTTCCTCCCTATCTCTTTGTCTCTGTCTGTCTCTGTTGCTCTGCCTCTCTCACTTTTTCCCTCCTTCCCTCTCTCCCTTTCTCTTTCTCTCTTTACTTCTCTTTCTCTCTCCTCTCTCTCTTCTCTTTTCCTCTCTCTTTCACTCCTTCACCTCTGTCTCCCTCCTCCCCTTCCCTCTGTCCTTCCTTATCACTTTCCCTTTCTTCTATCTTTCCCTCTCCCTTCCTATCCAGCTCTGCCATATCTTTTTATAGTCTTCAAAGTGTAGAGATAAGCATCACAACATGAAAACGAGTGAATAAGAACTAATTATTTTCTCCTAATTTTAAATCTCTGGTGCTTTGACACATCAAAAAAGAGTTGACAATAATACGCTTATTTCAGATCATATTTCCTAACATCTTTAGATCATTTATCTGAAAGCTTGCAGATTGCCTTACCTGTAGCAGAGGAAGAGAATTGAGATTTCTTACTGCAATTGTCCATTTTGGAGAGTTCTTGGGGGTGGAGTGGGCAGGTAAGGAACTGATTTCATCAATGTTGTTTGTCCTTCGTTCTCGAAGAGGACCATGACATCGGGGAGGTGATACCATGACATGAGAGTGAATTGGATTTAAGTGAAGGAGGGAGGCACTCGCAAGATTATAGATTTCGATCCCAAGGTGTTCTCGGGAGCCATCCAGTCCCGGTGTCATAGATGTAGAGAATGCATTAAAGGTCACCCCCATCCTTTTGCAGATAAGGAAACCTAAGCTCAAAGAGGTTAGATGATTTACTGAAAAACAATTTGTTAGCATAATTTCAATGCTGTGAAAGATTTGAGAGTTCTGATCAGCTCAATAAACAGCCACGCTAAAGAAGCACCAAGAGGTGGGGGACCAACATGCAGAGTAAGATAAAGGCATTTTTTGATGTGGCTAGACGTGTTTTGCTTGACTGGTCTCCCCTATGATAGACAGAATCTGTGTTTCTCTTTTTTATGTCCATGGAAGTGGGATCTAAAAAAAAATGAATATTTCTTAATTGGGAAAAATATTTAATAAAATTGATATATGCATTTTCAAAGTCTCCCCTTTTTCCCCTTAAGAAAGTGACCAGATAAACAGCATAGTCGGGATTTGAATCTAGCTCCACTGCTGGTGTAAATGGCAGCTTGCCTGTAATTAAGTATCTTAGGACCACAGATTTAGAGCTGAAACAGGCCTCTGAAACTCATTTTACAGCTAAGGATTTAACATCCTTTAAAAAATATATCCTTTTTCAAAAGGGATCTAAAATTAAGTGATTTATTCAAAGTCACATAGAGAGAAATGATTAGGGTCAAGATTCAGACTCAGGCCTTCTGTTTATAAATTCAGTACTCTTTCCACCAGACCACAGGGATGCCCTTACATCCAACCACAAGTAGCTGTGCTAGGTGAGCCCGTCTCTGCTTGCCGGGGGGCTGGCTAGCCGTCTGGGGGCTTGCTCACGACCACCCGTCTGTCACGCCCCAGACTCGAGCCCCTCGTCCCCAGCCCCCTCCCACCTCGCAGCCCAAAGTGCACGAGCGAGGACGCTGACTGGCTTGTCCCTGTGTCTCTCTCTCTCTAGTACGCCACCACGGGATGTTCTCTGACCCTTCACCACACGGAGAAGCCGGAACATGAAGACATCTGCGAGTACCGCCCCTACTCCTGCCCCTGCCCCGGGGCCTCCTGCAAGTGGCAGGGCTCGCTGGAAGCCGTCATGTCCCACCTCATGCACGCGCACAAGAGCATCACCACCCTCCAGGGGGAGGACATCGTCTTCCTCGCCACGGACATTAACCTGCCGGGGGCCGTCGACTGGGTGATGATGCAGTCCTGCTTCGGGCACCACTTCATGCTGGTGCTGGAGAAGCAGGAGAAGTACGAGGGCCACCAGCAGTTCTTCGCCATCGTGCTGCTCATCGGGACCCGGAAGCAAGCCGAGAACTTTGCCTACAGACTGGAGCTCAACGGCAACCGGCGGAGACTGACCTGGGAAGCCACCCCCCGCTCCATCCACGACGGGGTGGCTGCCGCCATCTTGAACAGCGACTGCCTTGTTTTTGATACAGCCATAGCACATCTCTTTGCCGACAACGGAAACCTCGGAATCAACGTGACGATTTCAACCTGTTGTCCGTGACGTGTTTTTGTAGCGTTAGCAGGCCGTAGAGTTGTCAGGACGCCGTACTTTTACACTTTAATAAAATGTTGTTGTTGTTTTAAAAGTTGTACTCAAATATGTCTTCATGTATCAGAATCGAAGATTTACTGATGTTTTATAATATTGTCTCTTAACTGCCCAGCTCCCCCCTCCCTCCTTGTCCTTCTGCCCCTTCCCCAGCTTACATCCTCTTAGGAGTCAACCTGAACCCAAACACTTAACTCAGAGAACCCGGGATGCGTCAGGCTGAGCTGTTCCCAAGTGGAAGAGCTTGAGGAGAAAGTAAAAAAAAAGAATGAAGAAAGCTTGCATTTATTTAATTCTTGAAAGCCTTTTTGGCAAGTTTTTGATTCTTTTCTGCCTCTGCTTAAATCTCCATCTCTCCCTTCCCTTCTTTGTTTTTCCTCTTTCCTTTCTTTCTCACCTCCTCCTTTTTTCTCTCATGCTCTTGCTATTCCCCTTTCTTCCCTCTTCTTTACCCTTCTCCTTCCTTTCTCTATTTTCTTTCTTCTCCTTCCCTCCCCCTTCTCTCTTCTCATTGGCTCCTCTTTCTCTTCCTCTCACTCTCCATCTCCTCCTCCCCTTGGGATAAGAGAGTCTCTTGCCTCTCCTCCTTGAGTGTTTATCAGTTTTAACAGGAGCCAAGAGTTGTTCTCAAGAGATTCCTCCAATTTGTTCTCCATTTGTCCTTTAGGGAAGAAGGGGAAATCATTTCAAGTTTTAATCATGGAAAGGGATCCGAATCTTTTTTCAACCTGCTTCAAATTGACTCCCGGTTAAGTTGTTTTATCCCCTAAGTTTAAACGAAAGACAAAATGCACATTGAAGCTTTGAACCCCTTGGTGCTGTGAGGTAGCTGCCCTAGAATGCAGAAAGAACCGGCACTAATCTTTTCTTTGTTGGCCCAGGATTAGCTGTTGATCACACCCTAGTCTAGACAATTTCCACGTGGCTTCTTTCCCTTGGAGACATACTCGATTTGATATTGTAATCGTTTCTTGCTATTTAAGTTTTGTTGCCATATTCACTTTAGTTTTCTAATAAATGTTTTGCAGAAACTTCCATGTTAGGTTTTTTTTTCTTCTCATTTGAAATATTTGCTTTCTTACTTTGGAGGGTTTTTGCTTTCTTGGGGGGTTCTTTCTTCTGGAGAGCATTGGATTGGGAGGCAAAGGAAGTGAATCCAAGACCTTGTGCTATTTCTTGCTGTCTTGGTGACCATAGGCAAATGACTTCACCTCCTCTCTCTCTAAAATGGGACATTGGACTAGATGAGCTTTAGGGTCCCTTTCAGACACAGCACAGTAGTCTATATGATTCCAAGAGGAAAGTCTTTTTCATGTATCCCATATGTTGCTATTAAAACATGGAGGATGGCACTCGGCCAAATGGTCTCAGTATGTCAGAAGCTGTGAATGTCAAACCTTCAGGCAGAAACTTGAGACCAAACCTTAAGGGAGGATCAAAGCCCGATTCTGAATAACTCAATGTGTATTTGGGTTATGGTGTTAGTAGAATGGAACATTGGACAGAGAGCCAAGAACTGAATTCAGATCCTGCCGGCTAGCTGTGTGATGATGGGCAAGTCACTTAACTTAATTCAATTTCCCAGTCTTCAAAATGGGCTACTGCCTGTACAATTTAGCCTCCATAAGGTTGTTAGAAGGCATAACTATGATAATGATATGTATTAAAGCTCAAAACCTGCACTGAGTCATCCTGTCCATGTAAAATACTTCACCTACGTTAAAGCCCTCAGCAGGCGGGTCATTTATCTCATGGGCTAGGGTCTGTCCTAGGAAGTGGCTTAATTCAGCTAGTTATAGTTAGAGGGATATGAAACAGAGAATTGTGCTCTATACAATTAATAGCCATTGTTTTTAAATCATTGTTAACATTTTGTTTTTTGTAAAAGCAACTTTTGAAAAAGGATCATTTAGGCAAACAATCTCACTGTCTTTCCCAAGAAAACCCAAATGAAACAAGATAGTCCAGTGCTGGTTCTGGAGGCAAAAATACTTGGAGTTCAAATACTAATTGTATGATCATGGGCAAATCTCTAATTTCCTGATCTGTAAAATGAGAATAATAAAAGCACTACTTCCAAAAAAAAAGAAAAAAAGAAAGAAAAAAGATCATTTTTTAAAATCAGCTCAGAGGATAATAGATTTAGAGACAACTTGAGGGGAGTTGTCTCCAAAATGGGGGATTAGGGGCTCCTGAGCAGCAGGGGCCTTACCTCAAGGGTGTGTGATTCACCAAACATCAAAGGGCTTCTCTCCAAGACTCCCTAATTCTGCCATTTCCTCCACTCTGCAAACTCCTGACTCCCTTGTGTCCCTTAATTAGCCCCTCTGGAAAATTACAGACAGCTAGCTAGCTGAATGGATAGAGCACCGGACCTGGGGTCCAGAAGACTTGAATTCAAATCTAACCTTCAACACCAGCTGTGTGACCCTGGATAAGTGACTTAACCCCTGTCTCAATTTCTTCAACTGTCAAATGAAGATGATGAGCACCCACCTCAAAGAGTTATGCTTAAGATCAAATGAGATAGGGGCAGCTAGTTGGTGCAGTGGATAGAGCCCCAGCCCTGAAGTCAGGAGACCTGAGTTCAAATCTGGCCTCAGGCACTTAACACTGCCTGGCTGTGTGACCCTGGGCAAGTCACTTAACCCCAATTGCCTCAGCAAAAATAAAAATAAAATAAAATGAGATAATATTTGTAAAGTGCATAGCACAGCATTGTAGTAGATGCTACATAATGCTTATTCCCTTTCCCTTTTTTCTCTGCCTTCCTGAGCAGTAGCTTAATCTCTGTTTCAGTTTTCTCATCAATACAAATAGAGATAATAACAGTATCTATCTCCCAGGGTGCTTGGGAGGATCAAATGTGATAATGATAAAGAACTCCTGCTACCTATCAGGGGCTATGTAAGTGTTAACATACTATTATGGTTATTATACCCCGGCACTCCCGACAGCAGCTCCCTGGGGCCACTGAGAAATGGACTTCCCTCCCCTTCTGTCCTTCCCCCTGTTCAGGTCCCCTGGAAGGCAGACTGACTCCTGGGATACCCAGAATGCAGGAATGCCCTTCCCCCAGCCTCCCCTTTTCAATGAGAGTGCTACCGAGTACAGTCCCAGGGATAAGGAGAGAGGGGGGCTGCAGTAAGTCTTAGCCCAGTCTATTTCCTCAGACCTGTCCATTGTCTAAACTTCCCCATGGCGCTTTAAGGCGAGCCTCCTAATTGTCCATTTTAACCCAATATCTGTGTCATCGTCCACTCTCATCCCCTGACACCCGATCTATCCAGTCAGTTGCCTATTCTTTGTTCCCCCTCCCCCACATCTTTTGTCCATCACCTTGATGCTCTTGTACCTATCGCCCCACCTTGAGCTCTCATCCTACACTGCAGCAGTGTGCCGATGGGTCCTCCTCCCTCAAAGCTCCCCTCCACTTCATTCTCCATATCCTGCTGCTGCAGTGAGACTCCTGAGCTGCCAGCCAATGCCTTGTTGGCAGAAACTCCAGTGGCTCCTTACTGACCAACATCAAATATTATTTACTATTTATCTCCTCCCTATCTCCGTATCTCCTCACACCCTTGAGGTAGGGCCACTATCTTCAACCTCCCATCTTGGAGAAAATTGTAATTTTGATGTAAACTTTATAATATGCATTATTATTAACAATCACATATATATTATGAATATTATGATTATATATGCTATATTTTATATAATACATAATTTTTAAATATATATGATTGGTAAATAAGTACACACATTGGAGATACATGCTCAGAAATGAATAGGATCAAAAGTTAGGAGACTACTTCCTTCGAGATCATCTGCTCTCCTCATTTTACATGAATCATAGGCCCAATTAAATTAATTTAATTTAGGGTTAATTTAATTTGCCACAGATCACTCAATTAATCGGTGGCAGAGCGAGGATGTACCACTCCATTGGGGGCTTTCTTTGTGAAAAATTACTAGAGTAATTTTGCCATTTCCTTCTATTTACAGATGGGGAAACTGAGGCAAACAGGGTTCAATGACGGCCCAAGTTCACATGGCTAATAACTGTCAGAGGCCAGACTTGAACTCATGAAGATGACTCTTCTTGATTCCATGTCCAGTTCTCAGTGCTCTTTTCACTACACTCAAAAGAATTCTATCCACTGTATCACCTAACTGTCCAACAACAATAAATTGTAACTAACAAACATTTACAGAGTAACTCCTATGTGGCACTTTGCAATTGTTATCTCACTTGATCCTCACAACTACACTGGAAGGTAGGTGATATTATTATCCCCATTTTACAGATGAGGAAATTGAGGCAAATGGGTTAAGTGACTTGCCCAGGAGCACCCAGGTAAGTTTGAGCTCAGATTGAAGTCAGGATTTCCTGATTCCCAGCTTGGGGATCTATTTCCTGTGTCACCTAGTTCAAGTTAGTGAGTGTTAACACTCCATCGATTTAGCTATCCTTGATTTTCCTAAACCAATTACTTTACACCTAAAAGAACTCTGTAATTCCTCATTTGAAAGGAAAGTGGACCACAAAATGAGGCTCATTGCTATACATATCAAGTTAAAATAAAATAAAAATCAAGTTAAAAATAGATTTGAAAATTTTCAGCTTCTTGTATTTGTCTCTTTCCTGGATTAGTTCAAGGTTATAATTAAATAAAAATCACATGTAGGAAGAAATACTGTGGGCTCTCTTACCAATTTCCAAATACAAGAATAACTTGTACATTATACTTGGGTTTTTTTAATTATTTGTTCCAAATACAAGGATGACTGAGCTTTTCTGGGGGATTAAGTGAAGGTAGGTAGGGTGGAGTAGGGCTTCTTTCCCCACCCCTCACCCCACTCCTATAGTCTACAAACGATGACCTCATGAATTTCTACAGAAGTCCAGTGTACAGGATAGGGACACCTCCTGTTTATACCTTCCTTCAGCATCCAACGAGCGGTAGGAGAAACCACGAGAAAGAAATTACTTCTTGTTGATCATTATGTCCATTAGAGGTAAAATGTAAAATAATTAGTGTTGTATATGCCCCACTAAAGCTAAAATATTAGTCCCTCAACTGATGGTTCTACTAGGGAAATATAGGAGCTGGATTCCATTGTAATCATTCTATGGGTCTTCAAATTACATATTTTTATGTGGGAATAAGACTATCTGTTCCATATCTGGAAGGAAAAAACCCTCTGGAATTGTAGAATTTGTAGAGACTTTTCAGAAGTTCCTTAGGCCAGAGGTGTTAAATATTCAGCACAAATCTGCATGCAGCCTATAATTGCCCCAAAACTGCCAGATTTCTATCATATAGTAAATATACATCTACATTATATATATATGCATATATATGTATGTACATATATACCAATTTCTATCATAAATCACATATATGCATATTACGTATACATATATGATATATATATAATAATTATATAAAATATGGCAAACAATAATAGCATTCCTAACTATATACAAAATAAATGACATATTATAAATTCTACGTAATTCGAAAATATTTACTAAAATAAATAGATAATTTTATGTGGTCTTCTACCTTGATATGTGACAGTCCACAGGGATCCCTATTAGTAGCATCTCCCTTTTTATTTTAAATGTTTGACAGGAATGCTCTAAGGCAGTGGTTCTCAAACTTTTGTTCTCAGTGTCTTCATGTTAAAAAAAACTATAGAGGATCTGTTCAAAGAGTTTTTGTTCACATGGGTTATATTTATAGCTATTTACTATATTAGAAATAAAAAATAATTTTGAATTTGTAGGCCCTCTGAAAGGGTTTCAGAGACCCCAACAATTCTTTGGACTACACTTTGAGGACTACTGCCTAAGGTCTTACTGCTGCCTTCTGGTAGAGCTATCCCCACAGCATCTGACAAAAAAGAGAGAGCTGCTCTCTTAAAGCCCTTATTTTCAAGGAATGCTATATTTTATTTCCCATAAGCCTTGGCGTGGTGAGAGTAGGGTATTGACAAGGATCAGGAAAGTAGAAGAGATTTTTGCACTGTTGACTTTGGTCACAGAAATTTCAATGCATTTTAGCTTAGCAACTTACTAGGAAAGTGTTTAAGATTTACCTAGTGGATCTGGATCTGATTCTTAGCTTTAGGAAGGGATGTCCTCCCCTGGAGTTTGTGTTGTGGGGTAAACTGAGACTAGGAGACAGATTGAGTTCCAGAGTCTTTGGTCAGAGTAAGGAGGGATGAACCATATCAGGTCAGAAACGTGGAGCAGATCCACCTCTAGAGAGAGAACATATTGATTGAAGCAGATTTTTTTTCACTTAACTAATTTTTTTGATTTTTTTTTTTTGCAATATGGCTAATATGGAAATATGTTTTGTATGGCTCTACCTGCATAATTGACATCACATTTCTTATCTTCTCAATAATGGAGACGAAGCTGGAAGGAAGGAGAGAATTTGGAACTCAAAATTCTTTTAAAATAATGCTAAATAAATAAATGAATTTTTTTTTAATGGGGCAGACTAGGATTGGATTTGTGACTGCACACTCCAAGTCTGAATGAAATTGGGAGATCCAGTCTTGAGAGACAAGGGAAAAAAAAAAAAGTAAAATTTTACATTGGTAGTATTCTTGTTGGCAGGAAATTGTTCTTCATGTTAATCCATAAGCATTTATTAAGCATTTACTGTCTTCCAGAAACTGTGATAAGTATTGGGGATATCAGGGGGGAGAAAAGCTAGCATCTGCCTGAAAGGAGCTTATGTTATATATAAAAAGGGAATGTGTAATGGACAGAACACTGGCCTTGGTCTCAAAACACCCAGGGGCTGGTTAAGAAGTTCTCAATTTGGAAAGGAGTGCCTAAGTCATACTGTCTAAGTTGTGCTCCTAGAGGAATCACCTCAGCGCAGGACAGCATTCCTCTCTGACAATTGGTCTTGTCCCTTCTACTTGCAGACTTCTAGGTTTGGGGTCCCCATTCCCCACTGTGACAGTCTGTCCCACTTTTGCACAGCTCCAAGCTTTGAATGTTCTCCTTACACAAGCCTGGCTTTGCACCTCCATCCCCATTCCTTCTGGCTTTGCCTCTGAGGCCACAGAGAACCATCCCTCCTCCAAACAACAACCTTTCACATAATTTCAGGGTAAACCCTGAGTCCCCTAAGAGTCTATGTTCTTAGAAACACAAATAAAAAGTTGGACAACATAATGACGCCATGAACTAAGTGCTTAGAGGAAGTATCTGCTGAATTAAAATTAGCATCTTTTCTAATATCTGTGGGGATTAAAGAACTGAATTTTACATGATTTTTTTTGCAAGTTTTAAGATTTGCAAAGTACTTTATACATGTTACCTCATTTATTTTTTTATTTTTTTAAAACTTTTTAATAACTTTTTATTGATAGAACCCATGCCAGAGTAATTTTTTACAGCATTATCCCTTGCACTCACTTCTGTTCCGATTTTTCCCCTCCCTTCCTCCACCCCATTTACATGTTGAATAGGTTACAGTATATTCTAGATACAATATATGTGTGCAGAACTGAACAGTTCTCTTGTTGCACAGGGAAAATTGGATTCAGAAGGTAGAAATAACCTGGGAAGAAAAACAAAAATACAAGCAGTTTATATTCATTTCCCAGTGTTCTTTCTTTGGGTGTAGCTGCTTCTGTCCATCCTTGATCAATTGAAACTGAATTAGCTCTCTTTATCGAAGAGATCCACTTCCATCAGAATACATCCTCACACAGTATCATTGTTGAGGTATATAATGATCTCCTGGTTCTGCTCATTTCACTTAGCATCAGTTCATGTAAGTCTCACCAGTCCTCTCTATATTCATCCTGCTGGTCATTCCTTACAAAACAATAATATTCCATAACCATGTTATCGCATTTAAGTCTCATAGAAACAAACCCTGTGAGGTAAGTAATGATATTATTGTCCCCATTTTATGGGGGGAAATGAGGTTGGAGATGTTAAATGACTTCCTCAGGGTCACACAGTCAGTGTGCATTTCAAAGATAAAATCTGAACTCAAATCTTCCTCCTGTTCCTTTATAGAACCTTCCTTCCAATCCCAATAGAGATGTTCCTACCTCTTGTAGGTAATTAAGCAGCATAATTAATGCTTGTGACATTTGCATCTAAAAAATGAACATTTTGAAAATAAACGTGAAGCTTGTAAGTTAAATGTTCCTGCCTCTTGTAGGCATTTAAGCACTTTAATTAATTCTGTGCCATTTGCATCTAGAAAATGAACATTTTGAAAATAAATATGTGAAGCTTTTAAGTTAAATTTAAATTTACAGAATGATGAGTCCTGGTGATGACCTTGGATAAATAACATGTAGAAAGCAAATCTTGGACTAGCTGATGTCTATAGGGTTCTCCTGGCTCCCAGGTACAGCGATTCCCTCCCTTGCTTGTCTAACCTGGTTCCATTTGTTTTACTACTGTTCACGTGGTGGGCCAATATTCGCTAAAAAACCAACTTGTGATTTTTCCATTTTCCACACTCAGACTCTGTGATTCCCTTTGGGCCTTTACATGACACATTCTTAGGAACTGCAAGACAACAGATCTGTCTTAGTCAATATTTGGCAGGTGAGTCACTATTAGGTCGGACTTCAGATTCCCACGGTTCAAACCTGGGAGTGGTGCCCGGGATGAAAGGCAAGGTGACTCCATAATAGAGCTGACTTGGTTGGCCTAAGGCTTTGACCTTGCTGTTTCACCTGGTAGGAGATTGAGAAAGATGCTTACTCATGAATTCTGCTTGGTTGGAATCTACTCTTTCTCCATGTTCTTAAATTCACATAGCTCAACTGCTGATTTAAAACTTCATCTATTTTCTGTTTCTTGGCATCCTGCCTTTCTCTTGTCTTTCGTTCCCAGGATTGATGATAAGATCATTTGAGGTTAAAGTTAGAAAAGATTTTAGAGGTCAGTGAACTCGTCAGTTTAATTCATGATCTTTAAGATCTACAATAGGAGTGCTACCTCCTAAAATTTCAAAATAATTACACCGTGTTTTATATATCGAGCTAAAGAAAAAAGCTGGCAGCCCAATGGTGCTTGATTTCACATTGGGCTTTAGAAGCAGTATTGTATAATGGGAAATGCTCTAGAGTTGGATCATTGGGGATGGGGTTCAATTACCTTGGACACATTGGACCTCTCCAAGCCTAACATTTTCATGTCAGAGACATGGAGACAATAATATCTGAATTGCCTACCAAACAGAAGTATGTAGGGACCAAATAGGGACAATATATGTGCAATACAAGTCTTAGTACCATATAAATGCCATTCTTTTTGTTTGTTTGTTTTGTTTTTTTGGGGGGGAGGAGGGTTGCAAGGCATTTGGAGTTAAGTGACTTGCCCAGGGGCTAATAAACATTAAATGTGTGAGGCTGGATTTGAATCCTCCTGATTCCAGGACTGGTGCTCTATCCACTGTGTCACCTCGCTGCCCCAGTAAATGTCATTCTTTAAACATCTACTATGCAAAATAAATTATTCTAGGCCATAGTTAAATTTAGAGAGTTTGAGATATGTATTAGAGGGAGGGAATGTAGTAGGGGGAGCAGACAGCTCAACTAGGAGTTCTTTAAACAATCTGATCAGAATCATCGGGCCTCCCCTCTCCACCAGAATATTCCCCAAAGCCCCAGAAAGTTGGCCTGAAGCCCCCCAACCCCTTAGAGATTGCATCTTATGTCACTGGGTCCCTCACGCTGCTTATAGTGAAAGTCTATATATGCTCTTTCGGAGGGCTCTCAAGGGAAGGAGAGAAATGCTATCTAGTCATTCTCCGTGCTTCTCTGTTAGCAAGGAAAGGAGGGCTGCTATTGTAGCCCGAGGAAGTTCTTCCACAGTGGGAAACAGGGAGCCAGATATTCATACTGTGAAATCTGACAATCCTTTTCCACATTAGGGAGAAAAGTTTTTGGTGGATGCCCAAGAATATTGTTTTCCCTCTAGATTTTTTCTGCAAGCTCTAGGGTTGGGACGATTGGGGAGTTCTTCACTTCGGTAATCTTGCTCAAATGCATTGGAAATTAACCCAGGAAGTTCAGACATCTTGCTATAGAACCAAAGGATTTAAAGAAAACCACAAAGATCACATAGTTCGAGTCCCAATTTTATGGATGAGGAAATAAAGGGAAAAGTATGTGTATGTGTGTGTATGTCTGTATATATGTATGTATTATGTGGCAGCACAATTCTTGACAAGTTTATCAGGTGGAACAGATATGATGTTAAAGGGAAAGAGGAGCTTAGCCTGGGAGTCAGAAAAATAAATTCTCAGTCATTCTTGCCTATTTCCCCAGATGTTGACGTTCCTCAAGTATCAGAGGCTTAACTTTAACCCAGGATAGAGAATAATCATTCTGAAGTAAGGACAGATAAAAATGCAAATGATCTCTCTTTGGTCTTATTCCCTTTGCTCTCATTGCTTTTTTCCCTTCTGGCAGCAAAGATGGCTACTTGGAGTTACCCAAAGCCTCATTCCTTAGAATCCCTTTGAGCCCTTATGTGACCTTAGAGGTCACTTCATCTTAGGAATCTTCCCCTTGTTTGTATAATGGACACCTTTGGTGATCTGGTGAAGTCCATGGACTCATTTTCAAAACTGTGTTTTTATATGAATAAAATACAAAGGAAATCAATTATAGTGGAATATAGTTATCAGAATATGAATAAAACCAAGTTCATAAATCCCAGGTTATGAATCACTGATCTGATCCAATTCCCTATTTTATAGATAAACAAATCAAAAAAAAAAAAAAGAAAAGAAAAGAAAGGAAGGAAGGAAGGAAGGAAGAGGGATAGAGAGAAAGGAAGGAAGGAAGGAAAAAAGAAAAGAAGAAAGAAGAAAGGAAGGAAGGAAGGAAGGAAGGAAGGAAGGAAGGAAGAAAGAAAGAAAGAAAAGAAAGAAAGAAAGAAAGAAAGAAAGAAAGAAAGAAAGAAAGAAAGAAAGAAAGAAAGAAAGAAAGAAAGAAAGAAAGAAAGAAAGAAAGAAAGAAAGAAAGAAAGAAAGAAAAAAGAAATCAAGATCTGGAGGCATAAAGTGATTTGCTGAAAGTCACCCAGCTAGTGCAGAGAAATAACTAGAAATCAGTTCCTCTGACTTTTATTCACTCCACCATATTGTTGTAGACCCCTTCCAAAAAAGGGTACAGGTGTTCAGCAAAGCACTATGAGAGTTAGATTTTCCAGGTTCCTGTCAACACTTCAGTATACTGACTGGCTTTTGTGTAAGAGTCTATTAGAAAGGCAATTAAATCATGGAGTCAGAGGAGTTGAGAGCAGAAAGGAACAGAGCTCTGTCTGCCAGCTCATAGAAAGCTCATTTTTTGATCAAGGTGCCATGTGATAGACCTTTGGGGAAGAGTGGGGCAAATCTGTCCAGAACATGTGAATACAGCCTGCCCAGTGGAAACAAAATGATTCAATCAAGTACTCACAAATAGCTACTGGATAAGATTTTATTTACGTGAGGAAATAAAATCAATGGCTCATCTGGGCTATTGAAAACTGGATCTAATCCTCAGAGAGTTAGAGCAGCCTACAAATGGAATGAAGAATCCTATTAGCATGGTGCTGCAGAAAGAATATTGACTCTGGGGTCAGGGAGCTGGAGCCAAATCCCACCTCAATACTGATTGCCTCTGTGACCTTACAAAAGTCAGTCCACCTCTCTGGGATTCACTTTCTTCTTCCATAAAATGAAGGGGCTTGGCTAGGGATCCCTTCCCAATCTAGATCTGGGATCTTGGTATCCTCTGAGATGCCCCAGGAGAGACTTTGGTGCTGCTTTGCACTGTAATTTCCCTGTGATATCACGAGTCCAGGTCTAGTTCCCATCTGTTATGTGATAAAGATTTGACAAGTATAAGAGAAGAATTTGTTAGTAGTGGAAAGCCAAGACCTCTCTTTTTTTTGCCCCATTTTTCAAGTTGTTATAGACCCACAGACAATGTGAAGGAAAAGGAACAACTCTCCTCTCTCAAGCTCCACCAGCCCGTGTTGACCATCAGAAAGGTCCAGCCTGTCCAGCTGCTACATGAGCAACACACCTTCACCATGCCTCCATCCACACCTTGTTCACTGAAAGGACAGAGACTTAGGCTTGTGATTTCACTGGTCTGGGGAATTCCCACAGGAGGAAGTTCCCTCTGTCCATGTATCTTCTAGCTAATGAGATCTGCCTGAGGCACGGAAAAATTTAAAAGAGGCTGCCAGGGCCACACAGCCGATACAGGACCGAGACAGGAGAACTGGAACCCAGTTCTTCTAAGTTTCAAGGTCTCCTCCCTCTCACTTGTGTTCTTTCCAATGTATTCTATAAAGAGTTTATTGGTACTTCATTTTTGCTTATTATCTCCCCCATTAAAAGGTGAGCTTCTTGATCATTTATACTTCAACAACAATATTATATGATGATCAATTCTGATGGACCTGGCCATCTTCAACAATGAGATAAACCATATCAGTTCCAATAGAGCAGCTACACCAGTGAAAGAACTCTGGGAGATGACTAAGAACCATTACATTGAATTCCCAATCCCTATATTTTTGCCCGCCTGCATTTCTGATTTCCTTCACAGGCTAATTGTACAATATTTCAGAGTCTGATTCTTTTTGTACAGCAAAATAATGGTTTGGACATGTATACTTATATTGTATTTAATTTATACTTTAATTTATTTAACATGTATTGATCATCCTGCCATCTAGGGGAGGGGATGGGGGGAAGGAGAGGAAAAATTGGAACAAAAAGTTTGGCAATTGTCAATGCTGTAAAATTACCCATGCATATAACTTGTAAATAAAAAGCTATAATTAAAAAAAACAAAAAAAAAAAAAAAAAAAAAGATGAACTCCTTGAGAGCGGCAACTGACTTTTAGCTTTTTCTGTAGCCCAAGAATTTAACACAGTAGGTACTTAATAAATGGTTATTGACTGAGTTGCTCAGGGGTTGATGATGAAATCATGGTTACCTTTGTGGCTCTAAAATCCCAACAAACTACCACCTGACTCACTCAGAATCCCAGTGCCTCTAATTTGTAGTCTGCCCAGGGAAACACTTTCTTTCCCTGACCTCCTCCCTTTATTCCTGCATTCCCATCTGTGTCAGTTCTGTTTCCAGAGTCTTTCTCCTTTCCTATCCTCTGGGACCTCTATTCTACTCTTAATATACCGGCTTCATGGCAGACCTATGGCGTCCTCCCTTCAGAAATTACCTCTTATAAGTATGTACATGATGTAGTTTGTAAATAGATTTCTAAATTTACAAATATATATCACTCTGCCCCTCCTCCCACTATGTCAACTATTGTCAATGCTTGAATTGCATTGCATTCTCTAGTTTTATCTCTCCTTTGTAGAGCAGAGGAGGGCTATCTCCAGTCATCCTGATCTACAAATGGCTCTGGGGACTTAGCCCTTCCTCGCTTAAATCCAGCTCACTGCCTGTTGTGATATCACCTTGTTGATGTCATGGTCTTCAAGAACAAAGGACAAACGGTAGATGGGAAAGAAACTGAATATATTGGAAAAAACACCAGACATGGAGTCAGAAATGGCCAGTTCAAATCCTGCCAGACACTTATTAGCTTCCAGGCTAATATACTCCAGGCAAATACTCCCAGCAAAAATACTTTGCCTCAGCTTTCTCATCTGATAAAATATAAATATAATAAAAGCTGTAGTTGGATGTGAGGGGGAGAGTGTGTTGTTGTGTGGGTTCAGTGAGATAAGGTATACTGTGCTTTATGAACACTTAGGGTATTTAAGTAAATGTCAACTGTTATTATGAAGAAACCGCAGAGCTTGGTGATTTGGGGTAATTTTTCCCAGTCATTCAGCTGGCTGGTAGCAGTTGGACCAATCATCTTCTCAGGGGCTGCTCTTATTCTAGGAAAGGCAATAACACCTTCGCAGACTGGTCTGTTGGGAATATTTGGAAGACAAATCAGATAAAGACTTGAGGTTTCGGAGAAAAGTGTTACATTAATCTCTGGTGGTATCACTTTGATCCTCAAGTCCTTCTCAACCCACGTTCTTTCAGCCCAAAGTTCTGTGCAGACGGCCAGCCGCCTCGCGGCTAGTCAGATGGGAAATTAAAAATATAAGTACCAAGCAAACACCATCTATACCACCCTGAGGTGTGACCAGAAGTGTAACATGGACATAGATAAGAATAAATTCATTTATAGGAGAAAGATCACCGATTCGCCTCTAGAAAATGGTCGAAACTAGACATTATAGACAAGGGGGTGAAGGAAGGGTGGGAGGAAGAGAGAAAAGCGTCTCAGTTGACTGTTGGCAATTTAAAAAAATATTTCTCTCTTCCCTTTTCTCCTAGTGCCCTGTTGCCCCTTGCCTCCCTCCCTGACCCTTGAGATTTTCACTTCCTCAAAATATGAGCTGGTATAAAAGTAACAGTTCTGGGTAAGGCGATGTGAATTAGGAAAGGCGTAAGAAGTGTTCCAGTCCCTTTCCTCCACACTACACTGCCTCCACTACCCCTCCTTATACAGATGGTAATGCTTCATGACAATGGAAAATGACTCAGTCATCTTGCAACCACAATGTGCAGTAACCTGCAACCTTTCAAAAGGTGCTGTTACCAAATATAGTATTTACTGTAAATTCAGCACTGAGTCTTTCAAGCATAACAAGGTGTGTGTGTGTGTGTGTGTGTGTGTGTGTGTGTGTGTGTGTGTCTGTGTGCTCATACATACACATACAAAATGGCAAAATTTAAGGGCAGAAGATCTGGATTCTAAAATCAACTGTACTTCTTACTATCTATGGCACCTCTTGGACAAATCATTTCCATCTCTCTATTCCTCGCCTGTAAAATAGATATGACACTATCATCCCTGTTAATCTCATGGATCAGGTCGGAAGGATCAAATGAGATCATGTTTGTGAATCACTGAAAAGCATAATCCACTAAAAAAGAACACTGGGAGTTCTCATTATTGGTATCCTGATCAACCACCTTTGAAGTCAGTTTAATCAATAAACAGATTTTTTTCTCCTGGAACAAGTATTAAAATTCCCTTGTAGTGCCTCATTGTGGTATGGGGTATGACTGTGAATTTGTGAAGGCTTCATCAGTGGAGTAAGTTCTGGCAGGTCTCCCCAAACTGAAAAGTATGGGTTTGGGGACAATTAGGATGTCTCTCACTAACAGAGCTAGATTGAAAGAGGTTCCTCCCTTCCAGAGGCTGTCAGTGCTCCTTAAAATGTTGGAAAAGGAAAGTAGAATGGTAAGAATTTGTCATTTCTTCAGAAGAGGTTTCAAGTCAATGAGCATTTATTAAGCACCTACTCTATATATCCAGCATTATACTGAGTCCCGGAGGATATAAAGAAAAGCAAAACAACAGTCCCTGAGTCCAAGGAGACCCCAGTCCAGTGGGGGACCCAACAAGTGGACAGCTATGTACAAACAAGATATAGACAGGAAAAAATTAAGGAAACTTCAGAGGGAAGGCACTGGTCTTAAGGGAGATCAGAAAAGCTTTTTTGTAGAAAATGGGATTTTAGCTGGGACCCAAAGGAATTTGGGAAAGGCAAGAGTGAGATATAAGGAGAGAGAACTTTCCAGGAAGGAGGCTCAGCCAATGAAAGTGCTGAAAATCAGGAAATGGAATGTCTTGTGGAAGTGTCCCTAAATTAAAGATTATATAGAGGGGTATAAGGTGCCAGAAGACTGGTAAGGAGGGAAGGGACCAGATTATGAAGGGCTCTAAAAACCAAACAGAGGATTTTACATTTGATCATGGGAGGGATAATCAATAGTTGATGACATGAGTCAGATCTATGCTTTGGGAAGATCTGTTTGGCAAATGAATGAAGGATGGACTGGAGTGGGAAGAAACTTGAGTTGGAGAGACCACCTAGGAAACTAATTGCAGTAGTCTGGCCATGAAGTGTTGACTATGTGGAGAGAGAGAAAAAGAGAGAGAGAGAGAGAGAAACAGAGACAGACAGACAGACAGACAGAGACAGAGACAAAGAGACAGAGAGACAAAGGAGATGTCAAGATGGGAATAAGATTTAGTTACAAATTAGATATGTGAGGTGAGGGAAAATGAGGCATCAAAAATGAGAGAAAATAAAGCCTGAATGACTTGAAGTTAGTTTGGGGGTACAAAGAGGAGATAATCAGATAGCTCTATTTTGGTCATATGTGGTTTAAGTATGTGTGGAAAACCCAGTTCATGTCTATAGGCAGTTACTGATGCAGGACTGGAAGTCAAGAAAGAGATTAGTCATAATTTGAGAATTATTAGCTTAAAGATGATCATTGAACTCATGGGAGTTGATGAGTTCCCCAAAGGAGATAGTAGAAAGGAAACAGAGAAGATCCAGGAAAGTCTTGGGGAACACTCACACTTAGGAGGAGTGACGTGGGGAAATACCAGCAAAGGAGATGGAGAAGTGGTCAGACAGTTCAGAACGAGACAGAGAGAGAGAGAGAGAATGAGGGGGGGGGGGGAGGGAGGGAGAGAGAGAGAGAGAGACAGGGAGAGAGAGAGAGGGAGAGAGAGGAGGGAGAGAGAGACAAAGACAGAGACAGAGAGAGAGAGACAGAGAGAGAAAGAGACAGAGAGAGAGACAGAAAGACAGAGACAGAGAGAGAAAGAGACACAGAGAGAGAGAGAGACAGAGAGACAGAGAGAGTGACAGAGAGAAAGACAGAGAGACAGAGACAGAGAGACAGAGAGAGAGAGAGGCACAAGGAAGGAAGGAAGAAGGGAGAGAGAGAGAGAAATAATCAAGAAGAGGGAGGGAAGGAGAGAGAATAGGATCAAGAGTATGTGTAGAGAGGAGTTTGCCTTGCCTAGGAGAAGGGCTACTTCTCTGACTGAGGGAGAGAGTGAGGGAAGACATCTGAATGATGGAAGATTGCTGCCCTGTGGTTATCCAGAATCCTTGAGTTCGTGTCCTTTGTCCCACCCTACACTCCCATTTTGCCCCATTTCCCCACCCCAATTCCCCTTGCTTCCAGGTTAGATATTAGATAAGCAATCTGACAAACTGAGCTCCAAAAGACTACTCTTCTACTGCACTGCTTAAGCTCCTCCTGCTCTTGGCCACCCTGCTTTTTTGGTCCTTTTCCAGCTGCAATTACAATTTTTGAGTGTGAAAAATCCAGCTTTTCTCTTGTCACTTGTTTTTATCAGAGGAAGGAAAAGCTTCCTCCTCACTTCAGTCTCCCAAAGAATACTAAAATTCCAGAATTCCACTCCCCCAGGGCGTTTGTAGTTCTCAAACTCATGGGCTAGCACCAAAGGTTCAGGTTTAATGGTGAAGGACTTTTGTTGTTTTTCCATCATGTCCACCTCTTGGTGACCCCATTTGGGTTTTTATGGCAAAGATACTGGAGCTCATTTACAGATGGAGAATTATGACTTATTCAGACAATTATTTTCTGCTCATGTTCCTACCCTGAGTCTTCCTTTGGAACCAGTGAATTCACCTCATAGTCGTAATCATATAAAGGACAAACTCCTCTCCTCCATCCAATGGACACAAAATGAAATAGTCCATGAATAGTCAAGATAGTTTTCCTCTTCCCATACCAGGCCTCCAAGGTTGCTAGATAGCCAAAGGAGTCCTTTTGGTGAGCTTTACTTTTTCTGAGGTCCTATGTAGTCTCCCAGACTTAGGATACACATCTGTAGGTGGATCTTCCAAAAGAGAAAGCACTCGGGGCTGTTAGAAAGACGTTGCCTTTTCCCATGAAATTCCCCATAACCCTACAACTAATTGAAGACAAGATCAAGATTTGCCCTTCCACACCGGGATGTGAGAAGAGCAATGATCAGCTCTTCTGGACATAGGGGAAGAGTGCTAGAAGCTCTTTTTAGGATACTCTCATACCCTTAAAATACTTAGTTTGGCTGTGTTTTTAAATGCCCTACTTAGGAGTCTAATTTAATTGAATGCCTTTCCATTTATGGCTAATTACAACAAACTGATTATGCACATGATTACATACTTAAAGTACCACTGTTGTTTATATTTGAAATAAGAACCTGGCCATGTCTGCTGCTCATGTAACATTGTCATCTACAAACAATTTTTAAAATCCATTCTGTATGCCAAAAAACAAGAAAAAAATAGGAACATTCAAAGTCCTCACATCTTATTTTGGGCCCCAAACCCCCCAATGCTTGCAAATGGGCTTCACTGATGCCTGGAGGAATTGAGTGGACCACCCTGACTCCATTCTGTGACTCAATTCTGGATCTCATTCAGGTCCCTTTCTAATAAGTTATGAGGTTAGTCCAATTTCTGTCTTGTAAGAAAAGTTTATTCAATTATGGGAATGATGAGAAAATTTTGTTGCACTGTTTGAACCTAGCCCTAAATGGCTGGGAAGCTGGATCACCTCTACCTGCTTAGAGATTCTTAACTAAAAACCTAGATTATGCTGACCAGAAATCTAGTCAGGTACAAATATTGATGCAAGGAGTTTTTTCACAATTATACATCTCAAAGTTTGGAACTTAAATTAAAAAAATTGTTAATTTTTCCCCTTTCATGTAATTAGGGAAATAATGAAATAATTTTTAAAAGAAAAAAACAGTTATACATCTCAAGCAACTCATAGGTCTTAACTGAAAACTGGCTCCACAGTGGTCAGTCTGTTAGTTTTCCATGTTCCTTTGATTGAATACAGACAATTGAGGAAAATGGGAACCTTCTTTTTCTGATTTCAGGGAATTGCACCAGTTTTATCCTTCCCATCCTGACCCAGAAAGCCCCTAATCCTTCCTTCACTTAGGAATCAGATTACCTAATCTTGTATCCTGCTTTATATTCTGTTCATTGTTTTCTTTTAATGCATAAAAATCTGTCTCCTCCTGTATTCAGGCCAAGCTGAGGAGACCTGGTCCCGATTTGCTATCACTTGGCAGACACTGCTTGATAAGTTGATATGCTTAGAAGTTCAAACACATGTGTATAATAATGAGCCAGTGAAGTTTGTTGAGTTAAGAAGTGACGGGATCTGACTTTGCTTTAAGAATATTCCTTTAGTCAGTGGGAAGGAGGGAGATTAGAGAGAAAAGAGAGATCTGAGTTAAGAAAGCTAATTGGGAAGTTATTGCAACAGTCCTGGCAAGAAATGATAAGGACCTGAGTTAGAATGGTGGACCCATGAGAAGAGACAAAGGGACAGATAAGGGAGAAATGGAGCTAGACTTGACAACACTTGCCAACTGATCGGATATGGGGAGGTGAAAGCCTGTGAGGGAGCAGCTTGGGGGCACAGCAGGTAGAGCATTTGACTTGCAATTGGGAAAATGTGAGTTCAAATCCTGTCTCGGACACTTCCTGGCTATATGTGACTTGAGCAAACCCCTTAACCTTAGTTTCTGCTTCAGTTTCCTCATCTGTAAAATGAATATTATAATAATGATACCTTCCTCCTAGGGTTGTTTTGAAGATTAAATAAGATCATATTTGTAAAGAGATTACAAATATCAAAGATTATTACAAAGATTCTCTTAAATAAGATAATATTTGTAAAGAGATTACAAGTATCAAAGATTATTACAAAGATTCTCTTAAATGAGATAATATTGTAAAGCACTTTACAAAGTAAAGTGATCTATTAAATGCTAACCATTATTGTTATTATGAAGAGGAACTGCCGATAACTCCAAGGTTATGAGACTGGGGATGACCGAGTTGGTAAGGTCCCCAACTGAAAATGGGACAGTGAGAAGAGGAGTGGGTTTGGATGGAGATGGAGAGGCCTCTGGGACATTGAGTGTGAGAGTCTATTAGGTAGTTAGTTGGTGATGTGGGACTAGAGGTCAGAAGAGAAGCCGGAGCTCTGTAAGAGGCTGAGAGATCTGGGAATCATCTGCATAGAAATGATAATTAAACCCATGGGAGCTGATTAGATGAGATGATTATGCATATCATTAGATACTTAGAGGAGCTCTGCTATTTGTGCTTTAAATTACAACTTGGTCATGTTTGTTCTGTCTTCATGGTTGCTTATATAATGTGATAATCTGCCCACAGCTTAAAAAAAAAAAAAACTAATGGGTAAGCTGACATATAGGAATATTAAGATCCCCCTTTATGAAAGAGAAACAGTAGAGAGAAGGGGCAGGGCCTTAGGGCACATCCAGAATTAGGGATAGGACATGGAAGATGATGGAGACTGTCAAGGGATGGCCAGACAGGAAGGAGGGAAGAGCAAATGTAAGGAAAAGCCAGAGAAGAGAGGGCAGGTAACAGGCTCACCTGCTCTGAGTGCTCAGAGGTCCGGAAGGAGGAGTCCTGAGAAGAGCTCATAGGACCTGGCTCCTAAGAGATCACTGGAAACTTTGGAGAGAGCCATTTCTGTTGGCTCATGAGGTTGGAAGCCAGATTTTAAGAGGCTAAGAGGAGAGAAAATTGAAGCACAAAGAATACACTTGGACTCTGTAGTTATGAAGGGAGCAGAGCTATGGGATGATAGCTAGGATAGTAGGGTGAAGAATGGAGATCTGAGGTTGTTTAATAATAATAGCTAACATTTATAAAGCACTTACTATGTGCTGAATTAAGACCTTTATAATTATTATCTCACGATCAGCACGACCTAGAAGTAGGTACTAGTATTAGCTTCCTTTTACAGATGAGGAAACTGGATTAAATGACTTGTCCAGTGTCCGAAGCCATACTTGAATTAAGGTTTTTTAGAGCACCAGGTTTGGTGCTCTATCTGCTATGTCACCTAGCCGGAAGAGTGTAGGGACAGTCTGATGGAAGAGCCAGAAGTGGATAGGATCACGAGGGGCTGACCTTGGGGAAGAGAAACCCCACATGGGCCAGTTCTTCTTTAGCCCCCACCGCTTTCCCCTTTGTTTGGATTCCTGTGATACAAGTAGTCATAGTTCAGTAATGATGGATGGTATAGTTTTATCTATCAGGTACATGTAAATTAATTAGTTTGGTTTCTTCAATTCAGTTTCAAGTTTCTGTAATGCTATTACTCTTTTGTGTCCTACATCATGCTAGTAATTTTGTAGATGTTCAGTGAATTTATTAGAATTCATTGAAATATAAGTCCTTGGGGCAGCCAGGTGTTATCATGCAGTTAGAGTCAGGAAGACTGTGTTCAAATCCAACTTAGAGTCTTACTAGCTGTGTCACCCTCGGCGAGTTATTTAACCCTGTTTGCCTCAGTTTCCTCATCATGAGCTGGAGCAAGAAATAGCAAACCATCTCAATATCTTTGCCAAGAAAATTCCAAAGGGGTCACAAAGAGTCAGATGGGACTGAGAAACAAACAAGCAAGTCCTTAGCCAGTGTCCAAACTTTGAAATCTGAGGAAAATGTCAGTGTTGGAAAATGTCAGCTTTCTACGTACACGTACAAATGCTATGATCCAAACATGATGATTTCTTTTCTCCACTTCACAGACCGTGGCCATCTGCTTTGTTTCCAGTTCTTTGTTACTTCGGAAAGTGTTATAGTTTTTTTTTTTTTAAACAATATACAAAGTTCCTCCCTCTCTATCACTGACTTCCTTACATTTTGCATGTATATTTTACAAATAGGGGAGTTGAGGCCTGGAAAAGTTTTGCCCCAAAACATACAAAGGTCACAGTATATAGACCAGAAGGGACTTCAGATGTGTGGTCTAGTCCCCTCACTCTCTTGTTTAACAGATGAGGCAACGGAGGCTCATGAGGTGACATGGCTTGCCCAGATTCACCCACAGAATGAGGGGCAGAGCTGAGATTTTAGTCTAGATCTGACTTTAATCAAGGCACTCATAGCAGATCCCAGAATTCAATCCAGGACCTCTGATTCTAAATTAAGCATTCTGTGGGTAAGGAAATCAGGGCCCAGAAAAGTGACTCAGTGACCAAGGGGTCAAGGGAATGAGAACAAATAATATTTCATATATGTATGTGTTTAGTTCTACATAATCATATATACTACATAATCAGATGTGTGTATATGTGTGTGTATATGTGTGTGTGTGTATAGATAAGTTGATAGACAAGACAAGTGGACAAGTAAATAAATGCTGTTTAGTGATTTTAGTTGTGTCCAATTCTTGGTGACCTTATCTAGGTTTTTTGGACAAAGATATTACAGGGGGTTTGCCATTTCCTTCTCCAGTTTATTTTACAGAAGAGGAAACTGAAGCAAACAGGATTATGTGACTTGCACGGGGTCACACAACTAGGAAATGTCCAAGGCTAGATTGGAATTTCAGGGTTCCTAACTCTCAATCAGGAACTCTATCGACTGAGCCCCATCTAATTGCCCAGATAGATAGATCTAGATATGTAGAAAGATGATAGATGAATGGATAGAGAGATAGATAGAAAGAGAGATCGATGGCTAGATGGATAAATGGATGGATGGATAGAGTGATAGATGGATAGATAAATAGACACACAGATAGATATGTGGATGGATAGATAGATAGATAGATAGATAGATAACTGGATGGATGGATAGAGTGATAGATGGATAGATAAATAGACACACAGATAGATATGTGGATGGATAGATAGATAGATAGATAGATAACTGGATGGATGAATAAAGTGATAGATGGATAGATAAATAGACACACAGATAGAATGTGGATGGATAGATAGATAGATAGACAGATATATTTACAGATACATAGATAGATGGAAAGACAGAAAAATAGATACACACATAGATACAAAGATACATAGATAGACATACACAATTAAACAGACATGGATATATAGACAGACAGACAGATAGACATATACAGATAGATATATCAGACAGACTGACAGATACATAATTAGACTGATAGACATATATAATTAGCTAGACAGATAAGTAGATGGACAGATAAATGAAAAGATAGTTTTGAGGTCCATATGCCCCATGATAGAGCGCTATTTCTAAGAGATTGTATGCTATAGGAAAAAGGACTTTTTGTCTGTTGGAGAGCCGGGTATTATTTGGTCTAAATGTATTTTTCAAAATTAGGAAGAAAGGAGAGGTGAAGGCCTTTACAGAAGAAATTATGTTAGAGGTCAGGCTGGAAAACTGCAAGGAAAGCCAGCCGAGACTAGTCAAGGCATCCATTGTGTGCTCATTTCAAAGTGCCCTTTATGTCCGTTTCCAGCATCCAGGGGCAGATCAGGTTGAGGAAAAATCCCTCCTTTCTGATTGGAAAGAGAATCATTGCAAGAGGGCCCGGGGAGGTGCTGGAGGAGGTGGGGCTGTAAGGACTGATGTTTCTAAACAAACCCCCTGGAACTCACTCACCCCAACGCCTTGTCCCGGGTCCAAACAGTACCCAGAGGAGGACGAAGGCCAGGCATTCCAGAAATGCTGTTTGCCATTGCTCAATCGAGTGTCCGCCGAGCTCCAGGCCATCTGGCCAGAGAGCTTTGGAAATGTGTGCTCTCGTTTCTAGCATAAATATGAGGACGTTGGGCTGAGCAACCTGACAGATCCCTCCCAGCCCCAAATCTGTCTTTCTAAGACATCCAACCATTTCTATCCATTAACACCTTAATGCGTTTAGCAAGGCTGCTGTCACAGAATACTCAGCCAATAGGGCCCTGGGAAAGTGCGTAATAGGAAAGGTAGTTCTAAGAAGAAGCAAGAAGGTGGCTCAATGGACAGAATGCTGGATGTGAAGTCAGGGAGACAAGTTCAAATCCTGATTCAGACACTTGCCTGATATATACATTAGAAACTACTTCCTCGTTCACCTTGAAAAAAATTTTTAAAAAACTTTTACAAAGAAATGGCTATTTTCTTTTATTATTATTATTATAGCTTTTTATTGACAGAACATAATGCATGGATAATTTTTCAACACTGACCCTTGCAAACACTTCTGATCCAACTTTTCCCCTCCTTCCCCTCACTCCCTCCCCTAGATGGCAGGCAGTCCCATACATGTTAAATATGTTAAAGTATATGTTAAATACAATATATGTATACATATTTATACAGTTCTCTTGTTGCACAAGAAAAATCGGATTTAGAAAGGTAAAAATAACCTGAAGAAAAACAAAAATTCAAGCAAACAACAACAGAAAGAGTGCAAATGCTATGTTCCCAGTGTTCTTTTGCTGAGTGTAGAAATGGGCTATTTTCAAGATACAAAAAAAAAATAATAATGTGAACATTTTCCCCAACCTGTTTGCCCTTTGGTCTTTGAAGAGAGTAGCCTCAGACATGAAACAATTTCCACATAGCATTTAGCATTGGTCTGTCAAGTTCACATGCAAAGTTGCTATCATGGAGTGATGAGTTCTTGTCTCAGCTATCAGTGGGCTGTTTTCCAAGAATCACTAATAAAGGTCAATCTGTGCTTTAAAAATTCTCAAGGACAAACCTTTTTGATTAATCTATTTCATCTAGAAAGGAAGAACAAAAGTGATGGAAAAAAACCCCAGCCACAAGGGTGAAATGAGTAGAACCAAGAGAGCATTATATAAAGTAACACCCATGTGGTTATAAGAACAGTTTTGAATAACTAAGTTACTATAAATATTGTAAATACTCAAATTAGTTATAGAGAACCTATGAAGAAAAATGCTATCTCCATCCAGAGAATCAGTTAATAGATGTATAGTATGGTGTGTGTATGTGAGTGTGTGTGTGTGTGTCTAACAGTAGCCTTTAGTGTGGGATAGAGATGGAGGGAGAAAAAGAAATTTAAAATGGATAGCAAAGAACAATAACAACCAAAAAAGTACTTAAAACAAAGCAGAGAAAATCAGGGTAGCTTTGAAAACAGTGCTATTTATTATATAGTTTTTAAAAAATAGTATGAAATGGAAATTTGTGGTTTTATATTGAATCCTCTAATTGCATGGTGTTGTTACATGGAAATTTTTTTTTTTTGCCTTTCTGTATTGTTCAGATGAAAAAAAAAGTTTTTAAAAGCAGCCACAAATCAGGCTTCCCCCTTATAGCTTTGTCCCTCTCTGTTATTTTCCACCACTGGCCACGATCAACAAAGGAGTCAAATTTAGAATGGAGATCCTCCTTCAAGAGAAAGTATCTGAAAGGGCTTACTACCTTTTTATTTTTAGAAACAACCCTATTAGGGCCACACAATTGAGGGTGGTGGGGAAGAGGTAAGAATACCATGAACCAAGAATACCATGGTAGGAAGAAAGAAACCAAGAAATCTATTTTGCATACTCTAGAGGCCAATAAGATCAAATAAATCTTTAATAGGATTATATTATTTAGCCTGGAAGAGCCTTAGAAAAGATCTCCATGCTTTAAGGGGAAGAAACACTCTCTAAAAACTCTGGAACCCTGTCTTCTGTTTAGTAATATCATGATCCTTAATAAGGCACAACTTCATATTCTTTTGGACATTCTTGAATAATGATGATTCTTCCTTTGATGGTGGTAAATCATACAATGATGCTAGTTTTAATTATTAAAACTACTCCAAGAAGTCCTTTTGAGTCAGGTCTGGTGATAAAAGGGGTGACCAATCCAAGGAATGCTCTTTTGGGGGTGAATAACAAACAGATACAGCTAGAAAGGGATGAGAAAACTTCTTGTTTGGGTCCAAAATGGGTCAAATTTCCTCCTAGCCTCTGCATTTGTCACTCAAGTGAACCAAGTACACACATGAAGGCACATGTGATCCAAACAACCCATTTACCAGGGTGGAGCCTTCTCCCATCTTTGAACAGATCATGACTTCTTTCTCCATGCCTTTTCATCTAGATCAGTGATTCTCAAAGTATGGTCTAGAGAATCCTGGGGATCTCTGAAATCCTTTTAGAGGGTCTACAAATTCAAAAATAGCCTTTTATTTCCAATATGGTAAATGTCTATAAATATAACCCAGATAAACAAAAACGCTTTGGAGAGATCCTCAATAATTTTTAATAGGATAAAGGTACTGAAAACCAAAATTTGAGAACCACTGATCTAGATCTTCTATAAATCTGATAATATGGGCGAGCTAACGCTCTGGGGGCTTTCATTGAAACACCTTAACAGTCTCATTGTAGTTGCTGGATTGTGGGTCTATAGTATCTTATTATATGATCAGACTCCTGTTCCCCAAAGATCATTCAACCCAAATGTCACTAGCAGCTCAGCAAATACTCTCAAAGGGAGGATTTGGGGAAAGAGTTTGTTTTAAAAAAATTTGTCTCTGTCACAACTTGTGGCACTACTGAACCTCTTAAAGGCTCAATTTGACCGTCATCTATTAAATATACATTTATTTTAATAGAAGAGGCTATTTTATTGGAACAACCCAACGCCTTGATAACAAGGAGATACAGTGAATAGAGCACCAGGTTTGAAATCAGGAAGACTCTTCTTTCCGAGTTAAAATCCAAATTTAGACTCAGTAGCTGTGTGACTTTGGATAAGTCATTTAACTCTGTTTGCCTTCATTTCCTCATCTGTAAAATGAGCTAGAGAAAGAAATGGCAAAGCACTCTAGCATCTTTGTCAAGAAAACCCCAATGGAGTCATGAAGAGTTGAACACAACTGAAATGGCAGAACAACAACATCTCCTAGGATCATTGTTAAATTCAAAAAAGACAATACACACATAAAGTATGTTGTACCTGTAAAGTTATGGAAATGCTACCTATTATATCATTGTCACTATAGTTACTGCATCCTCATGTTGGAGGGAAGGGACATGCAGAGGACTTGCTCATAGAAGAAAGTGTATGTTGAATGAGGCAGTGTGATGGAGTGGAAGACCCAAGTTCAAGTCTGACCTCAGGCATTAACTAGGTGATCCAGGGAAATCATTTGATCTTTTCAAACTCTGATTTCTTCATCATTAAAATTAAAGTGATAACATTTAACTAATGGTATTTTGAGGAGCAAATAAGATTAATGGATGTCAAGTGCTTTATGTACCTTGATTGTAGATATTAATGAGAGCCATTACAGATGCACACACAAGATGTTCCAAAAATCATTGTAGTTTTAAACTAGTAAAGTTATAAATTCTTAAAAGCTATTAAAGTTATAAAATCTTAAAACTTATTTTAAAAAATTAAAAAATAAAAAAACTTAAAAAAAATAAGACTTTTGGGACACCCTGTATAATATGTATTAGGATAGGGACTAGACCTGTGATTTCATTGATTTAGGGAACTTCTTCCTTCAGGCTGATCCATGCTTTCTCCAAAATTTAAATTCTTTAAAAAATTTTTCTAAGTAATAGCTTTTTATTTTCAAAATATATGCAAAGATAGTTTTCAACATTCACCATTGCAAAATTTTGTGTTGCAAATTTTTTCTCCCTTCTTTCCCCCATCCCTTCCCCTAGACTACAAATAATCCAATATATGTTAAACGTGGGCAATTCTTCTATACATATGAAATGTAAATTCTTAAGAAGTTGCAGAGAATATCTGAGAGATGAAATGATTTGCCCAGAGTCTCACAGGCAAAAAGTGTTAGAGGTAGGAAATAGCTCCTCCTGGCTCACTGGTTGGCTTGATAGCCACTACCTTTTTCTCTCTTTGTGGCTCAGTATTTCTCATTCCCATCTTTCTCATCACCATACTGCTAACTCAAGTCTTAATTGATGTCACAGTCTTTCTCAGCCTCCTGGAGGGCTGGAACGTGGAGGACTCAACTCCCAAAGTCTTCTTTTTAAATGGTAAAAATTGGACTTGTATATCATTTGGCTTTTTATCTGCAGGTCTGCCTGGTTTCAATTCCATAAAACAAGCTATAGATAGATAGATAGATAGATAGATAGATAGATAGATAGATAGATGGACAGATAAATGATAGATAAATATGTATATATACACACATACATACATACACATATGTATTTGTGTATGTGTTGTATATATGTGTATGTTCATTCATATATGTATATGCATGATGTGCTCCGATCTATGATTTCTGGGATGTGGGGTACATAAGGATGTGCTAACCAACTAGTCTCTCCACCTATGATCTCATGTATTCAATCTATTCCACCCACACTGCAAGAATAATCTTCCTGAAAATATGCCTTCCTTTCAGCTATCTATGCTTCCCTCCATTCAGCTGCCAAAGTGATCCTCTTAAGGCTCAGGGCTGACCATGTCACCTACAGTGACTCTCTCCTCTAGGATCAACTGAAAAATCCTGATTGTCATTCAAACCCTTTCTTACCTACCCCCTCTACCTCCACCTTTCCAATCTCCTTACACCTTACCCCCATCTCTCCCATGCTCGATACAATATAGTGACACTAACCTCCCGGTGTTCCATGAAGAAGACACGCCATCTCTCGTTTACAGCATTTCCACTGGCTGTCCCCCATGTCTGGTTCTCCCTCCCTCCCCTTCTCTGCCTTCTGGCTTCCCTGGCTTCCTTCAGCTCTCAGCTAAAGTCTTACCTTCTGCAAAGAAGCCTTCCCACAGTCTCCCTAAATACTAGTTCCTTCTATTTGGGGATTATCTTAGATAGATAGATAGATAGATAGATAGATAGATAGATAGACAGACAGATAGATAGATGGATAGACGGGCGTAGAAAGAAAATAAAGGTAGAGATAGATGGACGGACAGACAGACAGACAGATAGATAAATAGATAGATGGATGGATAGATAGACAGGTGTAGAGAGAAAATAGAGGTAGAGATAGATAGATAAGATAGATAGATGATAGGCAGATATATATGTATATCTCTCTCTCTCTAAATATATATATCTTGAATATAGCCTATTTGTTCACAGTTGTTTGCATTTTAATTTTCCCATTAGATTGTGAGCCTTGAGGAAAGGGGCTTCCTTTTGCTGCCTTTCTATCCCAGCACTTATCACTGTGCCAAGCACATAGTAGGTGCTTATTAAATGTTATTTATTGACTGACATTGAACTTCCCTGTGTCATTATACAGAAAAAGCTCATTCATTTTCCCAGTGTTCCTTCGCTCGGCAGGACAGTTCCAAGGGCTAAACCAAAACTCCAGTCTCAATAAAATATTCCTTAGTCTAGTAACAAGGATTCCAAATAAAACTCTTTTCCTCATACAGACCCCTTGATAGTAACATTCTCAAAGGAGTAATTTCAGTTGTGACTCAGTGGGATGGTGAGGAAAAATGGTAACACGCTGCCCCTTAGTGGTCACTAGAATCATTACCCCTGCTTTAGGCAGCCAAATGATTTTCCTTTGGATTTTCACCAGAACAAACCCAACATTGCGTCTCTTCAGCTTTCACCCAGAAAATTCGATTTCTAAGTCTAAGCTTCTTTTTTAAAGGCAGTTAAAGCTCAACCCAATTTTTTCATTCTTTTCATTTTGGAGATATCTCAGATCTCTGAGTGACTTAAAAATTGTGGAGCTCCCAGCAAATTGAATCACAAAATACTATATTTGTTGCAATAATAACTGGTGTTGATATTAAGCATAAGATTTGCAAAGCAATTTACAGTTGATCTGATTTTTGCAAAAACCTTGTGAGACAGGTATTGTTATACCCATTTTATAGACAGATGAACTAAGGCTTGAGAGGTAATGTGACTTGCTCAGAGTTATACAATAATTATCTGAGCTAGGCTTCCAGGCTCTATCTGCTATACCATGCTACCTTTCGATACAGAGAGAGAGACAGAGACAGAGATGGAGGGAGAGACAGAGAGAGACACACACAGAAAAACAGAGAGACAGAGAGAGAGAGACAGAGAGAGAGAGAGAGAGAGAGAGAGAGAGAACTAGAGAGCCAGAGAGAAAGAGAAAGAGAGAGAGACAGACAGAGAAAGAGAGAGACAGACAGAGATGGAGGGAGAGACAGAGAAAGAGACACACAGAAAAACAGAGAGAGAGAGAGAGAGAGAAGAGAGAGAGAGAGAGAGAGACTAGAGAGCCAGAGAGAAAGAGAAAGAGAGAGAGACAGAGACAGAGAAAGAGAGAGACAGACAGAGATGGAGGAGAGACAGAGAGAAAGAGAGAGACAGAAACAGAGAGAGACAGAGAGAGAGAGAGAGAGAGAGAGAGAGAGAGAGAGAACTAGAGAGCCAGAGAGAAAGAGAAAGAGAGAGAGACAGAGACAGAGAAAGAGAGAGACAGACAGAGATGGAAGGAGAGACAGAGAAAGAGACACAGAAAAACAGAGAGAGACACACACACAGAGAGAAAGAGAGACAGAGACAGAGAGAAAGAGACAGAGAAAGATAGAGAGAGGGAGATAGAGACAGAGACAGACTTTACACACCAGAAACAGAAGCTTCTTGCTAGTAGTTCTCCTTTTGAGAGTTACTTAGGGTTCAGAGTGCTAAAGTTGTAAAGTCCTTAAGGGGCAAGGCTTTCCTATCCTTCAGAGGCTGGTTCCATCATCCATGTCCCTGGCTTCTTTTTCTGACCCATTCCTGGCTTGTCGGCACCTTCACCAGTCAGACAACGTGGATCATCTAAAAGCTCTGGGTAGCTCATGGCACGTGCACAGAATGCTAAGCCTGGAGTAAAAAAGACTTGTCTTCCTGAGTTCAAATCCAACCTCAGACAATTACTAGCTGGGTGACCCTGAGCAAGCCATTTACTATTTGCCTCAGTTTCCTCAATTGTAAAATGGGCTGGTGAAGAAAATAAACTACTCGAGTATCCCTGCCAAGAAAACTCCAAATGGGTCATGAAAAGTCAGACACAACTGAAAAGCTAGCAGACAACCACAAGTGGTTTGGATTATTTGGTTGTTTGTTCAGTGTGACATTATGGGGGATCTGGGCCCAATGCCTAGGCTTATTTAATGAGCAGACCCAGAGCTAGTCTCAAGGATCAAGCATTCAGTTCCAGGACCATGCCCACCTTTCCTCTGTGCACAAAACCTAACAGCAGAGGGCACTCTGAGAATATCCCTGACTCCAGCACCTGCCCTGCTCTCCGAAGGCTTATTGCCACAACCCTGTCTTTGGCTTTTTATGGGTGTAATATTCTTCCCTGTCAGTCTAGAGCACTGGTTCTCAAACTTTTTTGTCTGGGACACTTTTCCACATTTTAAAATGATTGGGGAGCATCCCAAGAGCTTTTGTTAGGGAGAGTTATATCAACCAATATTTACCATGTCAGAAATTAAAATATCTAAAGTTTATTGTAACATAGTTTTGACCTCAAAGGTTCTAGGAAACCCCCACGGTTCCCCTGACCACACTTTGAGAACCACTGATCTCGCAATGGTTCTTTTCTTTAAATACTTATATTAATTTCAAGAACGCAGTTTACACTCGTGTTACTGAACAAAATTGGATTGCAAACAAATACATAAATATCATAACAAGCATTATCAAATAACATAGCTGGCACTAGAAATATAATATAATATATTATTATATTATCAATTATATTATAATGTTATATATGATATATATTATAATAATATAATAACTAGAAATAGAATAATATAAACTTATTTAATGTTATTGACTGACATTGCACTTTGCTGTATCAACATACATATATAAGCATATTAATGGAACTGTTAAGGAAGAATCATGGAAGAGCTAGCAACGGTTCTTTTTTTTTTTTTAAAATAACTTTTTATTGACAGAACCCATGCTAGAGTAATTTTTTACAGCATTATCCCTTGCATTCACTTCTGTTCTGATTTTTCCCCTCCTTCCCTCTACCCCCTCCCCCAGATGGCAAGCAGTCCTTTACATGTTAAATAGGTTACAGTATATCCTAGATACAATATATGTGTGCAGAACCGAACAGTTCTCTTGTTGCACAGGGAGAATTGGATTCAGAAGGTATAAATAACCTGGGAAGAAAAACAAAAATGCAAGCAGTTTATATTCATTTCCCAGTATTCTTTCTTTAGGTGTAGCTAGCAATGGTTCTTAATCTAGGTTCTATGAACTTAAAAATGAGCATTTCATTATAATTGCTTTCTTTTATAATCCTATGTATTCTATTTCATGCAATTAAAAACATTATTCTGAGGAGAAACATAAGCTTCACCAGACTACCAAAGGATTAAGAAACACAACATAAAAGGTTAAGAACCCCTGAGCCAGGACTTGATATGGATTACCCCATTAGACAATTAGTTCTTAGCCTCCATCCCATCGGCCCCTCCTTTTCATTCCTTATGCAGCCAGGTCCATCTGTTCTAAACAGCCCTTTAACCAAAATATTAGAAATTCTTCGTAGGGCAACATACCCAGTGCACAACTCTCCCCATCTCGACCTAAACTGTTGATAAGCCAATAGTTCCGCAGTTCAGCCCCCTGGACCACTCCCAATCCATACCCAGAGCTTATCCCCCAGATAGTAATTGTTGGAGGTTGGATACCAGAGTGTCTGTCGTCTCTCTCTGTTTTTCTGGGTCTCTTTCTCTGTCTCTCCCTCCATCTCTGTCTGTCTGTCTCCCTCTGTCTATCTTTCTCTGTCTCTGTCTCTTTGATCTCTTACAAAGCTTCAATGCTGTTCAGAATACAGACTGTGGATATGATTCCGGGTTAGGAGTCTCCTGTTCTCTCTCCCACAGAAAAGCAGGAGGAAGTAAGGTATTCACCTCTCAGACAGCTGTGACCTCTTTCCCCTAGTTTTCCTAGTGTTTCTGTCCAGAGGGAAGGCTCTGGGGGATTTCCTCAGGGGCCACAAATGTCTGGCTACCTCAATACCACCAAGACGGCCAGAGAGAGTAATTAGAGAGATTATGGGTTAGGGTTGCTATTAGTTCTTCTCTTTCCCTCATGTTTAAAACAAGACTTTACCTCCAGTTTCTGACCGCACACTTTTCTGTTACTCTTGGCACCTTGTATAGATTGATTCTATATTTGGTAAAGGAAGTGCCATCTTTTATCCCATGCCATCAGTCACCTGAGGGCCTTAGGACCATGTGTGATCACTAAGAGTAAATCTACTCCAGTTTATGCAGTATCATAGTTTTGTTCTTATTATTTAGCTGTTTCAGTCTTGTCTGACTCCTTGTGACCTCATTTTAGGGTTTTTGACAAAAGATTCTGTCATAGTTTGCCATTTCCTTCTTGAGCTCATTTTACAGATGAGGAAACTGAGGTAAACAGGGTTAAGTGACTTGCCAGGGTCACCTAGCTGGTGTCTGCAGCCAGATTTAAACTCATGTCTTCTTGCCTTTAACCCAGTACTCTATCCACCATGACACCCAGCTGTCCTGTGGCATAGGTCTCACTTGCCAACTAAAAATATACAAGGCATAAATTGGGGTTGCGTGCATCATAAACATGAAGGATGTTGGCCCACCTTCATCCCCATCCTACTATTGCTTCTGATCTTCCAGATGTCATGTCTTAAACCTTTTTCCCTGTTTAGCTCCCTTTAATAGATTTCCAGCCCCCGTTAGGATTAAAGTTCCTTGAGGATAAGGTTCATCCTTCCTTTTGCTTCTATTTCCAGTTCTAAGCATAGTGCTTGATACCTACTAAGCGTTTTAAAGACACTTATTGCTTTGGCATTTTATTGCCTTAGTAGATGAGTTTCTTGAGTTTTGGGGAACCTCTTTAAATTTATAATAATAACGGCTAATGTTTATGTAGTACTTGTTATGTTGCTTTATACTCACTTCATTCTCACAACAACCTTGGGAGATAGGTGCTATTGTTATCATAATAATAGAGTTTTAAAGTTTACAAAGCACTTTATATATATTACCTTATTTGATTGGCTAACAGACAACAGATATACAATCTATGCCCAAGATCTTTCCCGTTTGGCAGTGTTAGCAGGATTTTAAATATCAGTCAGGATGTTATATATGGTCCTAGAGGAAATAGGAGGCACCAGAACTCATTGAACCGGGGGGATAAGATGATCATACTTTTTAGCAAAATCACCTTGACAGTGTGAAGGGTGGATTGAAGAGGGAAGATACTTAAGGTGGAGAAATGAAGATTATTTCAGTGGTTTAGGTGAAAGATAATAAGGACATGAACTGGGATGTGAATCTATGAATGGAGAGAAAGGGACATATACAAACAATGTTGTGAAAGTAAAAATGGGAAGATTTGTCAATGATTTGTTGGGTTGGATGAGCTGGATCGGTAGCAAAGAGTTGAGAATGACAATGACACTGCAAACCTGTGTACTAAAAGGAAGGTTATCTCTTCGACAGCATAAAGGGAAAGTTTAGAAGAGGGCAGCGTTTGGAGAAAGAGAAGTTCTGTCTTGGATTGTTGTGCTGTGTCTGACATACTTATGGGATACCCATTTTGAAGTGTCCAAAAGACCACTGATGATGCAGGTCTAGAGCTTAGGAGAAACTAGGATGACTTATACAGGCCTGAGAATCATATTCATAGAGATAACCCCTGGCTCCATGGGAACTGATGATATCACTAAGCAAGATGGTACAGAGGGAGAAGGGAAGACCCAGGTTATGCATGACATGAATGAAGATCCAGCAAAGGAGACGAGACCAGGAGAAAGCAATGTCATAACAATCTAAAGGGAAAAGAGTGTCTAGAAGATAGTAGTTTTCAAATGTTGTCGAGGAGGAACAGGCCATTAGACCACTGGAACTTTAGAGAAGGCAATTTTAGTGGAATGATTGGGTTAGAAGCAAAGGGTTTAGAATTCAATGAAAAGAGAGGAAGCGGAGACACCTAGGGAAGTTGGTTTTCGTAAGGAAGTTAGCCAAGAAGAAAAGGAGAGGTGCCATATGTTAGCTAGTGGGGATGGTCAGATCCAATGAGTTGTTTCTGTTGTGGTGGTGGTTGGTTGTTTGTTTTAAGATGGGTGAGAGATGGGTGTGTGTTTAGGTGTTAGGGAAGTGATCCATAAATAGGTAGAGATTGAAGAAAAGAGAAAAATGGGGAATTAGTGGCAATTTGTTGGATGAGATGGGAAGGGATGAGATGAAGAATACATATATACAAGTTGGTCTTATGAAAGAAGGGGGTCACTTCCTTGTGGGAGATGGGGTGGAGGGCCTTAGTGGGGGAAGACATCTGAATGATATGAAATCGGGAGGTAGAGGAGGAAGAGGAGGAGGAGAGAAGGGAGAGCTCAGATGAATGGCCTCGATTTTTAAAAATTGAAGTTTGATATAAGATCCTCAACTAAAAGGGCTGGAGAATGAGATGCTCTGGCGGATTGAGGGGTTTGGGTTTGAAAAGGTTTGAACCGTGGCATTAGTTTACAGAGTTTATCACCCCAGAAATATTACTGAAAGAAAATGTTTATTAGCAACTTATTATGTTATAACTTATTATGCAGCTTATATTATAATTTATTATGTTAGCTAGGTAATACATAGGCAATGCAGTGGAGAGAGGGATAATAGCTAGATTTGTAGTCAGGAATACCTGAGCTTCAACAATGATACTGTTTGAGGATGTATTCTGATGGAAGTGGACCTCTTTGATAAAGAGAGCCTTAATTGATCAAAGATGGACAGAAGCAGCTACACCCAGAGAAAGAACACTGGAAATGAATATAAACTGCTTGCATTTATGTTTTTCCTCCCGGGTTATTTATACCTTCTGAATTCAATTCTCCCTGTGCAACAAGAAAACTGTTTGGTTCTGCACACATATATTGTATCTAGGATATACTGTAACCCATTCAACATGTAAAGGACTCTTGCCATCTGGGGGGAAGGGGTGGAGGGAGGGAGGGGAAAAATGGAACAGAAGTGAATGCAAGGGATAATGTTGTAAAAAATTACCCTGGCATGGGTTCTGTCAATAAGAAATTATTTAAAAAAAAAAAAGAAATACCTGAGCTTAAATTCATTTGCACATACTTATTAACTGTGTGACCCTGGCCAAGAAACTTAACTTCCATCTGCTTCAGTTTCTTTAATTTCAATTAAGATGAGCATAACAATAGAACCAGGCTTATAGAGTTGTTGTGAGGCTCAAATGAGATATTTGTAAAGTACTTAGCAAACACCTGACACATAGTAGGTATTCATGTAGTAGATTTCACCTTCAGTGTGAGGGTTGCCAAGACTTCTTGTGGGCTGCTTATACATCTTTGGTGTCTACTCAACTTTCAACCCATGGGCTCTAAGAATCTGTGGCACGTACAGTGACAACCCCCCAGTAAAACCATCTCTTCCAGTGGGCTAACCAAGGTGGAGGATAACTGAAATGTCTTAAGTAAGCCTGTCATTGAGTTAGGGGAATGTCTACCTTGAACATGAATACTTCCCCCACTGGAATGAACAGATGAGAACAATTTGTTCCAATAGTCATAAAGGAAGCTGAAGCTGTGCTTTCTTCCTTCCTTCCTTTCCTTCCTTCTTTTCCTTCCTTCCTTCCTTCCTTCCTTTCCTTCCTTTCCTTCCTTCCTTCCTTCCTTCCTTCCTTCCTTCCTTCCTTCCTTCCTTCCTTCCTTCCTTCCTTCTTTCCTTCCTTCCTTCCTTCCTTTTTTCCTTCCTTCCTTCCTTCCTTCTTTTCCTTTCTTTCTTCCTTCCTTCCTTCCTTCCTTCCTTCCTTCCTTCCTTCCTTCCTTCCTTCCTTCCTTCCTTCCTTCCTCTCTTTCCTCCCTCTCTCTATCTTTTCTTTCTTAGAGTTTGATCAGACATCAAAGATGCTAAGGCCATCTACTGCACCCCCAGCCATCCCTAGTTATATTGACTTTTGTCTTGGAATCCAATTTACATATAAGTCAAAATATCATCCCATGACATCATTGGTACTCTCTAAAATGAAGGATAAACAACAAGAGCTTAATAAATGCTTATCTCCTCCTCCCCTATTTATAACTTTGTCAAATCATGCAACAGTATAAAAACTTTTGCTACAAACTTCGCCAGCTATGGATATAACCACCATTTTCCAAAAAACACCTTCCTTCTCCCTCCTATATAATATATTATAAATTATATACTATTACTAAGGCATTTTAATATAGTGTTTGTCACACAGTAGGTACTCAACAAATGCTTTTTTCCTCCCTTCCTTCCTTTTCTTTTTCTTCCTTCCTTCCTTCCTTCCCTTTCTTTCTTCCCTTTCTTCTTCCCTTCCTTCCTTCCTCTCTTTGTTTTCTTTCTTCCCTCTTTCCTTTCATTCCTTCTTTTCCTTCCTCCCTTTCCTTCTTCTCTCCATCTTTTCTTTCTTCCCTCCTTCCTTTCCTTCCTCCCTTCCTCTCTCCCTCTCTCTCTCTTTTCTTTCCTCTCTCCTTTCCTTTCTCCTTTGCTTGCTTACTTGTTTCCTTCCTTTCTTCCTTCCTTTTTTCCTTCCTTCCTTCCTTCCTTCCTTCCTTCCTTCCTTCCTTCCTTCCTTCCTTCCTTCCTTCTCCAAGCCTTCTCCAAGACTAAAATTTCATGGTAATGTTTGCTGGAAAATTAGCCCATATTTTTTATATACTAAGTATCACCCTAGAGGCGGCTAGATGGCACAGTGAATAGCGTACAAGGCATAGAATCAGGAAGACTCCTCTTCCTGAATTCAAATTTGGCCTCGGACACTCACTAGCTGGACAAGTCACTTAGGCCTGTTTGCCTCAGTTTCCTCCTCTGTAAGGAACTAGCAGACGTTCTTTTATCTTTGCCAATAAAACCGCAAATAAGGTCACAAAGACTCATACACAACTTAAAAGCAATTAAACCAACAACAAGATTAAAGCCTGAGACTTTTTAACCTCAAATTTTATTCAATATGAATCAAATCTCTCTAGCTTTTACTGAGGAGTTTGGCCTTTCCCCTGTCAAAACCACCTCTAAATTGGAATTCTGTTGCTGAGCCAGCACCAAGTTCAGCTTTCTAGTCAGCATGATGGGGAGCATCCTTTGTCTAATTAGGTTTCTGTTCATGTCACCCAAAGGAAACCAAGGAAGGGGAGAAAGGAGAGGCATTCTACAGTTGGGGGTAAGGCTTCCCCTAGATTTCTTGACATTGTGTGCATACCGGTGGAATCCACAGGAGAGACACAGGTTAATACATCCATCCTCTCGCTCTCTGACTGATGCTTTCTCTCCTTCTGGTCATACATTTATCTGATTTCTAATGTTCATGACTAATTACTTCTGTAAAATATCATTTGGAAAATGTATTCATTCCACCCACCTAGAGTGCCTTACCTCCTATTTTCCACCTACTCATGTCTTACTCATCCATCAAGACCTAGTTCAAATCCTGTCTCCCAAGTACCTAACTTCCCATCCTGAAATAATCTCTCCCTTCTTGTAAATCTCAGGGTCTCTATCAGCTATTTGACTATTTTTTAAAAAGTCTTTATATTGCCTTTAAATCCCCAAATATCCATTCTCCTTTCTTTTAAACAACCATATTTTATGACAAAGAATAAAAAGGGGGGAACAAAAAAAAAACAAATCAATACATTAACTGAATACAAACTTATTTGTAATATTCCACACCAGCAGTGTCCATGCCAAATAAAATTGGGTACCATAGACTTTTGTAAGGATCCTGACAGGTCACCTAATGGCTTAGAAAACCACATAGTAATGTTATTTATGTTTTATATATTTTTATTCATTTCGTTCAATATTTCTCAGTTACATTTTAATCTGGTTCTGGCCCCACTCAGGTGTGTTGTGGGCTACATTCAAGAGGAAGTACATTCTCCCAATTCTTCTTTGAGTCTAAATTCAGTTTTCATACCATTTTGTTTTGATTTGTTGTTACTCTTTTATGGCATTGCACATGTTATTTTCTTGGTTATACTTATTTTGTTCTGTATCCATTCATGTAAATTTTCTCATGCTTTTCTGTAGTCTTTACTTGATAATTATGCTCCCTTATATTAATGAATTATAGAAATATGTTTAGAAGAATTGCACATGTTTAACCTTTATTGGATTGCTTGCTGTGTCTTGGGGAGGGAGGGTAAGGGAGAAGGGAGAAAAATTTGGAACACATGGTTTTGCAAGGTCAAATGCTGAAATACTGCATGTATTTGGAAAATAAAATATTGTTAAAATCATTACATTCATGAGTTATAGTTTGTTTAGTCTTTCCCAGTTAATTGTCATCTCCTTTGTTCCTGATTTTTTCCTACTGCCTAAAGTGATAATTTAATTATTTTGATTGACATAAGATCTTTCTTTGAATCGTTGACCACTTGGAGATAAATACCTAGTAGCTGAATTTCTGGGTTAAAGAGTATGTATATTTGAATCGCTAGAAAACTTATTTGAAAAGTGGTTCACATCCTACTTTTGACACATAACAGGTCTTAATTATTATTATTATTATTCCAAGTTGCTTTCTGGATTAGTCAGATCAACTATTTGTCTATTAACTTGGGACTTCTGTTCCCCTAAACCTCAACCAACAACTATCTACTAAGCACATTTGCACAGGGAAAACTTCTAAATCTCTGTAGAACATCTTATTCAATTGTTTTCATACTTGTCTGACTCTTTGTGACCCTAATTTTGGTTTTCTTGGCAAAGATACTAAAGTGGTTTGCCCTTTTCTTCTCTGACTTATTTTATAGATGAGTAAACTGAGGCAAACAGGGTTAATGTGCCTAGGGTCACATTGCTAGTGAATGTCTGAAACCAAGTTTGAACTCAGAAAGTCATCCTGATTTTAGGCATGATTGCTCTCCCTCTGCCTTTTTTCTAGAATATAGATGATGTAATTAATCAATAAATATTTAATAAATACTCATATTATTGTGGTCTGTGCTAAGCATCATATTCCTTCATGGAACTCAGAGCTTTATTAGGGTTTAATGGTGATAATAATAGTCATGCTAATAATAATAACAATAATAATACTAACTAGCTAGCATTATATGTTATTTGCTCTATGGTAGACACTTTACTAAGTGCTTTACAAATATTATTTGATCTTCACAACAACTTTGGAAAGTAGGTGCTATTATACTCCATTTTACAGTTGAAGAACCTGAGACAAACAGAGGTAGTCACTTGCCCAGGGTCACACAGCTAGTGAATATCTGAGACTGGATTCTAAATGTAGACTCACTACACCACCGCCCAACAAGATCTCGATCTCCCTCCCTCTCTCTCTCTCTCTCTCTCTCTCCTCTCTCTCTCTCTCTCTCTCTCTCTCTCTCTCTTTCTCTCTCTCTCTCTTTCTCTCTCTCTCTCTTTCTCTCTCTCTCTCTCTCTCTCTCTCTCTCTCTCTCTCTTTTTCTCTCTTTCTCTCTCTCTCTCTCTCTTTCACTCTCTCTCTCTCTTTCACTCTCTCTCTCTCTCTCTTCTCTCTCTCTCTCTCTCTCTCTCTCTTTCACACACACACACAAATGCAAATATTATCACATATAAACCGATATGATCATAAAATTTATATTTAATCATTGGATAAGAGATTAAACTTAGTCTTCTCTGCAAGACTCAGGGGAAGACAAGTGTAATCTTAAGCTAGTATAGACATCTTTCATTATCATTTATACCACACAACACTGAACCAATGTATATTAATAAAAAGAATATTAGACTTGGAGTCAGAGGACCTGGCTTTGCATCCACTTCTGGCCCTTCTATTTGTGTGACTATGAGTCAAGCATTTAAGCTCTATGAACCACATGAAACTCTAAGACTATTTTCTATTGTTATGGGCAGAGTGAAGAGATGTAATTTCATCCTTATAGGAAACTTCAACTTCCTGTCTTGGTTTACCTAGGATATTGAGAGATTAGGACCTGTTATGTGTCAAAAGTAGGACATGAACCATTTTTCAAATAACTTAAGTGTTTGCTGACTAAGTGTTTTCTAGGTTTTTTTGTTCCCCTTGTTGCAATTCATTTACCTGTGTTTAACTTTGGGGTAAAATATTTATGATCAGTGTCTATGTCATTTCTATTGTAAATTTCTTGGTGCACAACAGCTTCTTTAAATAATCAGGGTTCAATCTTTTTTTTTTTTTTTTAAATTTTATTTAATAATAACTTTGTATTGACAGAATCCATGCCAGGATAATTTTTACACAGCATTATCCCTTGCATGGGTTCAATCTTTGTAATATTATATCATTATCCTCTTCTCGTTGCTGTTATGTTTTCTTAATTTTTCCTATCTTAATGATCTTAACTCTATTGAATCAGTGATCTGACTACAGAGCCAAATGACTTGGGTACTGTGATAATAAGATCACTATGTCTATAATGTTAAAATATAGTTAGCTTCATTCTTTGTGATACTATTTAGCATTCACCATCTCCATCTTTTGGGGGGAAGAAATGTTTATAAGGATTTGAGAATCTGCTATAATCTATCAATTTTTTGCTTCATTTCTTTCATCAGAACCATATTTTTCATGTATTTCTCCTCATCAAATATCAGAGTGTATGTTGATGTGACATGGAGGCTTTTATCTAGTTCTTCATAGAATTTCTCTGTGTTTGGTATATAAACAAAAAATATTTTCATGATAGTCTTTTTGCAAATATCAATCCTTAATCCTACAACATATGATCATGTCTACTAGACATGATCATATGTTGTAGGATTAAGGATTCCCAACTTCTTTTTAGCTACAATTTCCTCCTTTCTTCTGATTTTACTTCTAGTTTGATTTTGCTTCTGGTTTTGTCTGATTTTCACAAGATTAATATTGATATAGTTTGGCTTCTTTAGCAATATGTCTACTTACTGTTCATTGAACCAGGATCTCATATTTAGAGTACCAATGTAAAATAAAATTTGTTGACAGTCTAATAACTATGTAATTCTAAACGGTGTCTACCTATCACCCTTGTAGCATCAGAAAGGGGCGACGCAAAACTGAAAGCTGATTTGTAAGAATTTTCTGTTTTGTGGGTTGCCATGGCCAAAAAATCTTTTATCACCAAGCACCTCACCTCCTGGTGATGTCTCCTTCTATGATTAGCTGAGCTGTACATGGAGAACAGACTTAGTCTGTTTTCAGAGCCATACTTGAAGCTTTTCCAGCATGGTAAAACCTGCCAGAGCTTGTCCTTTATTGGCATCTCTTTCAAAAATCCACGGTCACAATGAAGCATCAAAGTAAGATTTATGAGGGGGATTAAATTATAATCATTTATAATACTATGCCTGGCATTATGAAATGTGAGGTTGCAGTAACTCAGCTGTGCCGTATTAGGATTAGAGATTTATGGCATTAAGAGCTGGAAAGGACCTAGTCAATGCTCTCATTTTTCGGATGTAGAAACAAAGGCACAGAAGGAGGTAAACATGATTCCACAGAATCTTAAATCTAAAGTCCCTTTTAGAACATCACGTCAATGGGTTCTTAAGTTTTCTGAGTGTCATGAACCCCTTTGGCAACTCAGTGAAGTTTGTAGAGCCTTGCTTAGAATAATATATATTTTTTAATTTCATAATTGAAGGAAATGATAAATTTCTGTTGGAGGTTAATGAAAATAAAGATGTATTTTCCCCTTCAAGTTCACAACCTCTCTGTAGTTTGCTCATAGACCCTTGGGATACCCACAGACCCCAGGTTCAAAAAGCCTAAGCTATACCAACTCATATCTGAACATGAATTTCCTCTAGAATATACTAGGCACAAATGTTGGCTTGACCATTGCTTGAAGACTTCCACTGATAGGGACCCCACTACTATGCAACCAGAAGGAAGCATCCCATTGCCCCTTTGACCAGACCTAATTGCACAGAGTTGGGATCTGACCCTTGACCTCTGAGTTTACAAAATGAGTATGTATGTCTTTGCCTGGAATTTACTCCTTCCTCCTTTCTGCCTTGTAGGATGCTTTTTCATTCCTAGCACTGCTTTCTACACAAAAGCCTTTCTTGGTTCTCCCAACTCCTAGTGTCTGCCCCAAAACTACCTTTGAGTTCAAATTCACCCTCAGACGCTAGCTGGGATAGGACCCTGGACAAATTTTATCACCTCTGTCTGCCTCAGTTTTCTCATCTGTAAAAATGAGGATAATAGCACCCAATTTCCAGAGCGATTGTGAGGATCAAATCAGTTAATATACAGAAAGAGCTCTGCAACTCTTAAAGTGCTAGATAAATGCTAGTTATTATTAGTATTATTATTCTACTTAGTAGGAATTAATTCCATATATATTTGTGTAGCTAATGCAAACTCCTTCAAAGTAGAAGTTACTTCATTTTGAAAAATATATATCCCTAGCATTTAGCACAGTGGCTGAAAATAAAGATGGGCGCTTAATAAGTTTGTTGTTGTTTGTCCTTTGTTTTCCAAGAAAGCCATTGACATTCAGAGTGATGTCTTGAATTGCTTGTGGATTGGATTCAAATGAGGCAATTGCACAAACTCATCTTTTGCAGAGTCACCAAAGTCCAGTGCCAAGACAAAAGTCAAGATGGCCGGTGATGGCTCAGAATAGAGTGAATGACCCTGATTTATTCAATGCTTGATCAAGCTCTAAGCATCTGCTTAAGCATCTAAGCCACCTTCACAGCCCTTGGAACAAATTGTTCTAATTCCTGCCAGGAGAAGTCTGAACATCCTTCTATTCATGGGCAGCTTTAGGGCTTGTGGGTTACTTTCAACAATCTGGTTTAATCCATTTTCTGAGAAGGTTTTTACCAGGGTGTGGCCACCGTGTTCTTGACAATTTCTTGGAACCACAATTAAGAGTTGGTCAAAGATAGACACCAAAGCTTATACTCCAAAGAAATACTAAAGAAGGGAAAGGGACCTGTATGAGCCAAAATGTTTGTGGCAGCCCTGTTTGTAGTGGCCAGAAACTGGAAAATGAATGGATGCCCATCAATTGGAGAATGGTTGGGTAAATTGTGGTATATGAATGTTATGGAATATTATTGTTCTGTAAGAAACGACCAGCAGGATGATTCACAAAGGCCTGGAAAGACTGACATGAACTGATGCTAAGTGAAATGAGCAGAACCAAGAGATCATTATATACCTCAACAACGATACTGTATGAGGATGTATTCTGATGAAAGTGCATTTCTTTGACAAAGAGACCTAACTCAATTTCAATTGATCAAGGATGGACAGAAGCAGCTACACCCAAAGAAAGAACACTGGGAAATGAATGTGAACTATTTGCATTTTTGTTTTTTCTTCCCTGGCTATTTTTACCTTCTGAATCCAATTCTCCCTGGCCAACAAAAGAACTGTTCAGTTCTGCACACATATATTGTATCTAGGATACAATACATATTTAGGATACTACAACATATTTAACATATATAGGACTGCTTGCCATCTAGGGGAGGGGGTGGAGGGAGGGAGGGGAAAATCGGAACAGAAGTGAGTGCAAGGGTAATTTTTTACCCTGGCATGGGTTCTGTCAATAAAAAGTTATTATAAAATAAATTAAAAAAAAAAAAAAGATGGACACCAAAGGTGAAGGTGGGATGTTCAAGGAAGACTAGCACATCTGGTGTGAGGATTTGCCAGGCCTTTTTCAGAGTTGTTTATCTACCTTTATAGAGGATGTCCAAATGTCTATTTATTGGCTGATTAGTTGGCCCAAGGAGTGGTGGGTCTTATAAAATGGAAGGTCTCTTAAGTGTTGGGAAAGGAAGGAAGTGGAAAGATGGAGGAAAGGTAGAGAAAAGCAGTAGTAAGGCCTAGTGGGGGAAAAGAAAGGAAGAGGGGAGGAAAAGAACATGGTTTTTAAAATAAATAAAATTTTAAAGGATTGGATTGACTTAACTACCACTCACTGACTGTGGGCACTTGGGTGAATCATTTCAGCTGGGTTTTGGAGAAATGATTATCAGGCTCTTGGCACAGCCGGCTCTGTCCCCTTAGTGTTCCTTTTCCCCAGGCCAGGCAGGCTGGAGGAGCAAGGATGGAAACGGAGCATGAGTGTTGGGAGGGCACAGGGCCGAAGGCTGCAACAAGAGGTCTGCGCGTCCTCGGTTGCTCCAGAGCACTAGCACATTGCGCGTGGGCCCCGGCTGGAAAACACCACCGAGAGCCAGGAGGCGGCCAGGGACAAAGAAGGGGAGGGAGGAGGGCCAGAAGAAGGCCAGGACAAAGAAGGGGAGCGAGGGAGGGAAGGGCTCTTCCAGTCCAGGGAGCGTCCCACGCGTCCCTTCCTCAGCGCCCAGCCGGGCAGTTGCCCTTGGACACGGGACGCACAACATTCCCGGACGCGCTGCGCTCCTCGAAGCTCGGGCCCAGCCCAGCCCCAGCTGCGTGTTCTCGGCCCGCGAGCTCGCGCTCCGCCCGCAGCCCTAGCCCTTGCGCACCCACCCACCCTCCACGCTCCTCCCGAGGCGGCCCCGCGCCGCAGCGGCAGCTCGCCGGGACCATGGCCAGCTCCGGGCACGACAGGAGCCCGTCCAGGCAGGAAGACGCCCAGCAGAGCAGCGCGGGCAGCAGCAAAAGCAGCGTCGTGAGCGGCTCCTCCAGCAGCCAAAGCACAACGGACGCCAGCAGCCAGACGTCCGAGGAGGAGTTCTACACGCAGAGAAGTACCCGCCCCTCCGCCCCTTGGGGTGCAGGGGCCCTGGGGCTCACTCGCAGGCCGCGCGCCGCCTCGTCCCCGTCTCCCTTTTTACTCCTACGTCCAGAGGCACTTGGGCGACCGGGCTCTAAACCCGCTTCTGTCCCTGGCCGTGTGCCCAGCAAACTGCCACCCATCTGCAGGCCTGTCCCTCCTGTTCACAGAAAGGCTCCGATTTAGGCAATCCCTAATGTCTCCCTTTCAGATCAGGACGTTATTACCGTCTGGGTTTCGTTTTTCACCCATCTGTGCCTCTGACTCTTGTGTGCTAAATCCCTCTATCAATGCAGATCAGTAAATATTCAACAAAGTACAGAAACTTGGAGCTATCTTGGGGCACTGAAAGGTTAAAGGGCTTGCCCAAAGTCACACAATCAGCGTGGGTCAAAGGTGAACCCAAGTGGTCTTATCTGTATCCACTATAATCCTCTTGTCTCTTCCTATTATTTGTGTTGGCGGTTTATTATTTTCTAGTTCATCTCTGGGGAAGCACTTACCATCTGGAGGAATCAGAGAAGGACCCATGAAGTTAGAAGTTCTGGTTCTGAAGTTAGAAGATCTGAAATTGTTGGGCCCTTTACTATCTATGTAATGTGGGCAAATTACTTAATTTCTCCGGACATCATTTTTACTGTATATAAGATGAAAAGTGAACCAGATAATCTCTAAGATTTTTTTCTTTACTAGTTTCAAACGTCTCATTTTATGAAACTGTTCAAAAGAAGCTTTCCATTTCCGTTGTAGGATAGGAAGGGTTTGAGGGGGTGAGGATCTTATTTTAAATATTTGTCATCTTTCCAAAGAAGTTAGGAAGATTCGTTTCCCTGAAATCCAGGTTAGCATCAGATACTTTTCATAACTGTGTGACTCTGGGCAAAGCTTATTCAAAGTGGGATTGTGGGGAGAGGGGGCCCCACAGAATTTAAAATTCATTTCATTCCACAGGTAGTAGCATTTCCAAGATACTTGATTTATTTAAGAAAGAATCAACATCTTCCTTCCAAGATTTGATTAGGTAAGAAAACAAACAACATAAGCCCGAATTTCATTTTTAGCTGGATAGTAAAATTCAGGGTATGGGTAAGTACAGTGATTGTCATTTAAAATTTTTATTTAGCAAATTATGTAGTGAGCACACATGAAGAAGTTCAAAGAATAAGATATATTCTTGCCCTTCTAATATCTTACAATCTAGCTGGGGTAAAAAATGATTATAACACAGAGAAGTACATCTAAATCACATAAACAATTTAGGTAGTACATGGCATGGCAATTTAAAGAAAACAGATTACTTCTGGTTGGTGATCAAGGGGTCTATGAAACAAGATACCAGAATGCTTGAGGAGATATTCATATGTCTAGTGAAGTCCTTGAGATGGGGGAAAGAGAAAGCCTGAGTCAGGTACTGAACTTGAAAAAAGAGGACAAGTGATAGAGAGCAGTGATAGAGAGCAATGGTTCTCAGGACCCATTTGCACATTTAAAAAATTGTTAGAGATCTCTCCAAAGAGCTTTGTTTATGTGGATTTATCTGTTGGTTTTTACTACATTAGAAATTAGAATATTTAAATATTATGAAAATAGTTTTTACCTGTTGGACCTCCCAAAAAGGCAGTTCCAAGATCTCTGAACTACTCTTTGAGAATTGCTACTATAGTGAGATGCTCTGAACTTCAAGGAAGAGGAAGTTGCAGAGTGCTGACAGCAGAAGGAAGGTGTAAAAGTGGCACTGGGAAACAAGTTGTATGCCCACTTTTAATCCGAGCCTGGTGTCTCAGTATGGATAGCAAGAAGGGATAATCTTCAATGAAGAGGATGGCTGGAAATTCTGTATCTTCTGCTAAGTGAAATGAGCAGAACCAGGATCATTATATATCTCAACAATGATACTGTTTGAGGATGTATTCTGATGGAAGTGGATCTCTTCGATAAAAAGAGCTAATTCAGTTTCAATTGATCAAAGATGGGCAGAAGCAGCTACACCCAAAGAAAGAACACTGGGAGATGAATATAAACTGCTTGCATTTTTGTTTTTCTTCCCGGATTATTTATACCTTCTGAATTCAATTCTCCCTGTGCAACAAGAGAACTGTTTGGTTCTGCACACATATATTGTATCTAGGATATACTGTAACCTATTCAACATGTAAAGGACTGCTTGCCATCTGGGGGAGGGGGTGGAGGGAGGGAGGGGAAAAATCGGAACAGAAGTGAATGCAAGGAATAATGCTGTAAAAAATTACCCTGGCATGGGTTCTATCAATAAAAAGTTATTTTAAAAAATTCTGTATCTTCTGGGGAGAGCAAGGATTCCTTGAGATCCAGAAAATAGAAATAATGGAAGGGAAAAAAATTCAGAATAAATAATATGGATATGTTAGAGGGCATAGGGAAAGAGAAAGTCAAAGAAGGACCTGAACTTGGGAAGGTGAGATGGCTAGGAGGCATGGAAAGAGATTTTCAGCTCAGGAGATGGCAACTTGGAAGAATCTCTTCATCTAGAATCCTGATATAACCAAGGGAAGGATCTTAGGGGGAGGGGAAGGGAGAGGCAGACTAATGCTTCCCTAGCTTCTCCATCTATACACCAGAGAGCTGATGATAAAGTAAATTTTGGGTCACCACATGCCCAATCATTGGTCTTCAGAACCAATCTAAACTCACATTTGGCATCAGCTCCTAACCCAGAGGGAAAAAGGATAAGGTAGTTAACCTCAAGGCTTCTGCTGGTTTTATGTATCAATGGGCTTCCCTTTACCTCCAATGTACTAGTCAAAACCAAGGTTCCATGATTTGTGCGTCTCATTTTTCTCTTCAATGTTAATGATTTCTGAAAGCCTTTCCCTCCCAGAATGATTCTTTTGAGAAGGCAAAATAGGCCACTGAATGGGTGTTGCTTCAGACCTGGGAAAGACCATAACTTTAAAAAGCCAAAGTCTTCCACTAGATTCATCAGTTGTCCTGCTCTATAGCTTGCTACTGTTCTCTGATGACTCTAGAGAAGGGAGTAAGGCTGATGATACACAATGGCACAACTCTGCCTCACTTAAATCCAACTCACTTGCAAGTCAAGACCTTCTGATGTCAATCTTCGAGAACAAAAGACCACTACCACCACCACCACCAGGTTTCTAGCTGGGAAGTAAGAAAATCTGGAATATCTGTGAGCCTTGGACAAATTTTAATCTGAAGACTTTAAGCCCTGACTATGACATATTTTCCCCACCCCACCATGCATATTCATAAAAAATAATATCTATCTTGTGTCTCCCTGTATCTTCAACTCAATTCAATTTGACAAATTTTTGTTAAGTGCTTTCTAAGTACAAAACATTTTGTATTTCAAGCACCTACCTGCCTGATGTAGTTATAATTGTGGCTCTGGAGGTGAACTGATCTGTATTTGCTTTGGGCAAAGGGCCTCACCATAGGCATTCTCCTCCATAAGCATTTTTGGGGCAAAATAATATTTTTTGAATGGGGGGGGAATTTTTTGCTACAGATGATAGAGAAAAAATAGAAAGTAGTAGAGGGCAGGAAGGCCAAAAAGATAATTGAAGAAGTGAAGAAGAATATGAGAAGTTGCTGAAAAGGAAAACATTGATTTGCAATCCAAATGCAGAAATAAAGCTAGTCATTCATAAATTATGAGGATGTGGTTATGAAGAGGAAGCAATAAGAGATAGAAGGAATCAAGTAAATGTCTGACCAATGGATGCTCATTTCCAGGAAGAGGCTGTGAATTAATCACTGGTGATTTCAACCCACCAAATTATTTAAGAATCATGCAGGAGAAAAAAAAAATCATTTTTACAACTTGCTCATTAACAAGAAGGTACAAAATTGTTAGTCTGAAAAAATCTGATTTGGTATTATTTTTTAATTGACCCCTATGCTGAATCCTGAGTTTCTAATATTTCATTTAACCTTTTAGTTGTTTGTTTGTTTCTTCACATTTTCTTATTCATTTTTTATTTATTTTTAATTTATGGAAATAACAGGATTTAAAGCGAAAAGGAAACTTGAGGCTTCATCTAATCCAACACCTTCATTTTTTAAAGAAAAGGAAGTATCACCCAGTACTTGAATGAATATTCATCTCATTTCTATAAAAAAAGTAGAGACTCTTTCATTCATCCTTTTTGTATCTCCAAGGCCTAATACAATATCTGACACATAGTGGATGCTTAATATTGTATGCACTTTTTGTTGTTGACACACATCTCTTCCTTCATATGCCATTAATTCAAATCACTTCATTATTATTGTTGCTTCCTCTGGATTTTTTCAGGCTAAAATGTGCCATCCCCCTCCCAGAAGGAAGCATGTTTTTTTTAAAACATTGAAAAACTAATATGATCAATTTTCTGCCATACAGTCCACAGAATTTCATAGTAGTTAAGGACCTTAGTAATCATTTAGTGTAACCTATAGCTCTTAGCAGTTCCTCTGCTACTTATGTGATAAATGAAGGAACCCACTAATTCCAGCTCATTCAATTTTTGGATAATTCTTAATTATTGGGAAATTGAAGCCTAACTCTGCTTCTTTATAGTTCTTGCCTCTAGGGTAATTCCCTCTTCCCAGCTAGCTTTTCAAATGCCTAAAGATTATTATCATGTCCCCCAAAGATTTATCTTCTTTACCTGAGAGTAGAGAATATTTCATTCTGGATATTTGTATTCCTAGAAGCCAATACAAAACCTGGAAGTTAGTAGGTGTTTAATATATGCTTATTGATAAACATGTCAAGTTCCTTCAACCAATCATCAGATGGCATGAACTAAGATCTCCCACCATCCTGTTCACCTTTTTGATGTTTTCTAGCCTGGCAATATCTTTCCTCAAATACCATGTTGCACACAGAATACAAAACTCCAGAGTGGTCTGATGGGACTTCCACATCTCCTTCTTATTGTAGACTCCTAAGGCAGTCTAACATTATGTTAGTTTTTTTTTTTTGATAGCTATCACCTTACATTAAGTTAACAATCCAGATTTAGAATCAGGCATCATATATGAATGCTTCTATTATGATAGACAGGTAAGGAAGGAAAATATTAATTTTTTTCTTACAACTTGTAAGATAATCAATGCTACCATTTCTACATCCAAGTATTATTTGGGTATTAAACAGTCTTCCTATTTATATGATGCTTATGTAAATGTGAGTTTCTCAAGGAATGGCTCTTAGATGATACTTTCGTAGCAGTAGAAAGAATACCTTTTTGATGGTGTGCTATAAAGGACCTGAATTCTAATTTCATCTCTGATGCTTACTATCTATGCGACTTTGGGTAAATCGTTAACTTTCATTAATAAATGTCATCTTTTGTCTGAACTTCAGGGAAGAACCTGTTACAACAGCTCCAAAAAAAGGGATTGATGTAGCAATACAGACAGAGAAGAGTTATCTTCAGAGTCAGTATAATAAAAGTGGTAAGTGACTGGATTTCTTAGAGTATTCATTCCTACCAGTAGAAGGAACTGTACCCTTTCTGATTTAATGGTATAGTGGAAAGGGCAATGATTTGGGAGTCAAAGGATTGGGGTTCAAATCCCATCTTTGATGCTTATTGAACATGTGTCCACTTAACCTCCCTGGGCCTCAGTTACTTCATTTGTAAAATATGATGATAAAACAAGCTAAGTGGGTGAGTCCATTCCAGCATTAGCTCTGTCATCCAATGTGCTCCAATGTCGTCTCCAAACATAATAGATATGAAGTAGACAGATGTCATATGATTGACTGATATATAAAACCCTTTTTTTGCTCTTATATTGTATCTAGACTATGAAGATATTTTTTAACAAAAAATTTCAGAGGTCAAGAAGAAGAACGGAGTTCTTCATTCTGGGAAAAATAATTTATTTAGCTCTAGCCTCGAGTTGTCCTGAAACTCTTTCCAGATTTATTCATTTCTGAAGCAGTCAGACACAGGAGGAAAGTATGCTGATTTCTATAAGGAAAAGTCTGATCTGAAAGATTGATCACTCTCAGAATGATCTGGATGGGATGTGGTAGAAAATGTTGAACAACCAGCTTTCAAAAAAGTACCCATCACAAGTTTAATTTTCATTACTAACATTGCCTCCATCACTTTCTTAAGCCAATATAATGAGCAAAATGGTAAATTAAGTTCTTATTTATAGCCTTTGCCTGATTGTAGATTTCACCATTGCTATCCAAAAAGATTACATCAATCACAATCAGTATAATGGCATGCAGGGGCAGCTAGGTGGTGCAGTGGATAGAGCACCAGTCCTGAAGTCAGGAGGACCTGAGTTCAAATGTGATCTCAGACACTTAACACATCCTGGCTGTGTGACCCTGGGTGAATCACTTAACCCCAATTGCCTCAGCAAAAAAAAAAAAAAAAATTCTATATATCTATATATCGGCATGCCTAGTTTTCCACATTGGCAGCATTTGTTATTCTGAATAGAGAAGAATATACTGCTCCATTTCAAAGAGATCTGATCATAGAGCCTCCCCAAGACAATGAGTTCTTTTGTGTAATCATCTCACCTGGTTTAACAGAGGTCTCATGGCTAGAGGAGCCCTACTCTTTGATCTTTTCTTTTCTTGCTGATGAGCACAACTTTTCATTTTAAGTCATTATGTGAATTATAGTCTGATATCCCTTTTAACTTCTATCATGTCTCTGGGTTATGAGACAATATCCCATTTATATCACGCTGGGGACCCCACTAAGAAAATTACAAACAAGCTGAACTGAAGTGAGGTTATTCCTTCTATCCTCTCCCCACCCCAATGCCCTTGATTGCCCTATAAACTAACTGAAAACACTGAAAGGGGGCTGAGCAGTCAGAAGAATTATGGTCTCTTAACCACCATGTGAAAGAATGGTCTAAGTCATTAATAATAAGAGAAGTGCACATCTAAATAACATTGAGCTTTCCCTGTGCACTCAGGAAATCGGCAAAAATAACAAAAGATGAGAATACCCAATGGGGAGTAGATTATGGAAAGATGGGCACACTGGCACACTGCTGGTGGACTCAGAATTATTCTACATTCTATTAGGGAAAGTAGTTTGGAATTTTACAAAGAAAGGTATGAAAAAATTCATATCCTTTGAACCACTGTTAGACATATCATAAGGAAGTCAATGACAAAAGAAAGGCTCTCCCTTACACCAAACTATAACATTTCTTTTTATAGTATCAAGGAATTAGAAACAAAGTAGATAACCATCAATTGGAGAGTTGTTATTTTATGGCAAGTTTTATTTTTTTTCTTTTTCTTTTTTTTAAATTTTTATTTAATAATTACTTTATATTGACAGAATCCATGCCAGGGTAATTTTTTTTTACAACATTATCCCTTGCACTCGTTTCTGTTCTGATTTTTTTCCCCTCCCTCCCTCCATCCCCTCCCCTAGATGGCAAGCAGTCCTTTATATGTTGGATATGTTGTAGTATATCCTAGATACAATATATGTTTGCAGAACCGAACAGTTCTCTTGTTGCATAGAGAGAATTGGATTCAGAAGGTATAAATAACCCGGGAAGGAAAACAAAAGTGCAGATAGTTCACATTCGTTTCCCAGTGTTCGTTCTTTGGGTGTAGCTGCTTTTGTCCGTCATTTATCAATTGAAACTCAGGTCTCTTTGTCAAAGAAATCCACTTCCATCAAAATATGTCCTCATACAATATCGTTGTCGAAGTGTATAATGATCTCCTGGTTCTGCTCATTTCACTTAGCATCAGTTCATGTAAGTCTCGCCAGTCCTCTCTGTATTCATCCTGTGGTCATTTCTTACAGAACAATAATATTCCATGACATTCATATACCACAATTTACCCAGCCATTCTCCAATTGATGGGCATCCATTCATTTTCCAGTTTCTAGCCACTACAAATAGGGCTGCCACAAACATTTTGGCACATACAGGTCCCTTTCCCTTTTTTAGTATTTCTTTGGGATATAAGCCCAATAGAAACACTGCTGGATCAAAGGGTATGCACAGTTTGAGAATTTTGGGGGCATAATTCCAGATTGTTCTCCAGAATGGTTGGATTCGTTCACAACTCCACCAACAATGCATTAGTGTCCCAGTTTATGGCAAGTTTTATTACATGAATGTAATGGAATATTATTGATCTGTAAGAAATTACAAATATGATAAAACATGGGAAGACATATGAATTGATGTAACGTAAGCAGAACCAAAAAACAAAAATAAATACTACAGTAATGGTAACTGGAAAGAACAAAAAAACAGCTACAATTGAATGCTGAAAAATTATAATAATCAAGCTTTCGTGTAAGGAAGAGCTATATAAAGTCACTTTTTCCTGCTATTTTGCAGAGGTGAGGGACTATGGCTTTTAACACTACATATAGTGTCAGACTTTTAAAATACATTTTTTAGTTTTTGCTAGAATAGTTTTTTTCCCTTTTATTTGTTATAAAGGATACCTCTCTGGGAGGCACTGAGGAAGATATATTGAGAAATGAAGATTAATATAAAAATTAAAGATATCAATAGAAATTAATTTTAAAGGACAAGGTGAAGATAACCTTTGCTCTCCTTGCTACTGTCAATGAAATTGTTATACTTCTTACCAAATCATATAGTCAAAGGATTCTACAGTTGAAAGATTCTTTGGCTGCATTTTCAGCCAGGTAACACTCATTAATCTTGGGCATCCCCCAAGGCTCTGTCCTTGGTCCTCTATATTATTTTGCTTGGTGTTCTCATTGCCCCCCGCCCAAATTCAATTATCATCTCTATTAATGATTCTCAGATCTGCTTTTCTACTAACATTCCTCCTAATCTGTAGATTTACATCTCTGTCTACTGGACATCTGGAACTAGATATCCCAGAGACATCTTAAACTTAGTCTGTCCAAAATTGAACTTATTGTCTTCCCCCACCCAAGTCTTCTCTTCTTTTAAATTTCGCATTACTGTTGAGGATGTCACCCTCTTCCCAGTCACCCCGGGTTGCGATCTAAGAGTCATCCTGCACTACTCACTCTCTCTCATCACATCCCCTCATATCCCGTGTCTTGCTATTTTAACTTCATAACTTCTCTTATATATACAGCCTTACTATCCTCTGGCATAGATACCATCCTACTGCTGGCCCATATCAGATCATACCTGGACTATTGCAATAGTTTGTTGCTCAGTCTCTCTACTGGAACCAGTCTCCCCCTCTCCATTCCAATCCATCTTCGACTTAGTTATCAAATAGATATTCCTAACGTTCAAATCTGACCAGATAACACCCTATCCCCTTTCAATAACCACCAGTGGCTCTCTAGCTCTTCCAAGATCAAATATAAAATCCTCTGTTTGGCTTGATCCCTTCCTTCCTTTCTAGTCTTCTAGTATCTTGTTCCCCTCCATATACTTCTTTTTTCATATGAGATTCAATGCAGTGACTCTGGTCTTCTTTCAGTTCTTTCCATAAGACCCTTCACCTTCTGATTCTCAGCACTTCCACTGTCTCATTCCTGGAATGCTCTCCCTCTTGACTTCCTGGGTCTCCTTAACATCTTAGCTACAATCCTACATTTTACAAGTAGTCTTTTTGGTTTCTCCTTAACACTAGGGCTGACCCTCTGAGATTATCTCCAATTTATCTTGGATATAGCTTCTTTGTACATAGTTGTTCAGACTGTGAGTCCATAACAGCACACTGGATAATTTTTCTTCTTTCTTTGTATATCTATGTGTACAGTACCTGATTTTTAATCATTGAAAGACCCCTCAATAACGGAAATCTCCCTGACTATTAAAGCAGCCCTTTCCATTGGTCAGCTCTAATTCTTTCATTTGTACAAATTCTAGATTCTAGTAATGCTTCTTAATTTGAAACTAGCCTTTTTTTTTTCCTTTTTCCTTTTTCTTTTTCTTGGCTATCTCTGAGTTATTTTCTACTACTCTTCTGGATCTTTTACTGATTAAGTTTTTTGGCTATGTTTCCTCTTTCAAGTCATTTGTATAAGATAATTACTTTTTTTTTTTTTACCCTTTCTTACATGATTTTGCTTTTTTGGATCAAATCATGCTCAACTCTACCCCAATCTTTCTTTCAAACTACCCAATTACTAATGACAATCTTAGACATATGATTTACTTTTCCACATATAAAACAGTTTGTCCTGATTGAGTTTCTTGTAGTCTTTGATGTTTACTTATACTTCTCTTGGATCTTGTATGTCAATTTTCTATTAAGTTCAGGCCTTTTTGCGATAAAATCCTAAAAGTCTGGTAATTCCCTGAATATCTTGTTTTGTTATTGTTATACAAGGTTATGCTTAACTTTGTTGGATATGATATTTTCTGTCACAACCCCAGTTCTTTATATATCATGTTCCAAAACCCCTGGTCTCTTAATGTAGCTGCTGCTAGATCTTGTGTGATTCTAATTGTGGCTCTGCTATATTTGAATTGAAGTTTTTTGTTATTTCACATAAATATTTTCTCCTTGACCTTAGGGTTTCAGAATTATGATGTTCCTGTTGGTTTTCCTTGTAGGCTCTCTTTCAGGTGGTGTGACCAGTGAAATTTTTTGTCTGTTTCTACTTTCCCCTCTTGTTATAACATTTTAGAACCTGACTCTAGGGACATTTTTCTTTATTTTTCATATTATTATATCAAGTTTTTTTGTTATTGATTATAACTTTTAAGTAACTCAGTTATTCTTATGTTTTCTCTCTTTGATCTGTTCTCCAGATCACTTGCTTTTCTTATGAAATGTCTCATATTCTCTTATATTTTCTCATTCTTTATATTTTGTTTTATCATCTTTTGGTCTTTTATAACTTCTATCTTCCCTTTGCCCAATTCTAATTTTCAAGGAGTTGTTTTCTTCCTTAAGATTCTGGATCTTTTTTTTTCCAAGTAGATTGAACATGTGCAATTCTTCTAAATATATTTCTACATTTATCATACTGCATAAGAAAAATCAGCTCAAAAGGAGGAAATATGGTAAAGAAAAAAAAAACAAGCAGCAAATAATAAGAACAACAACAATAAAGGTGAAAATCACGTGCTGTGATCCACATTCATTCTCCATAGTTCTTTGGATGAGGATGGCTCTTTCCATCACCAGTTAATTGAAATTGCCCTGACTCACCTCACTGTTAAAAGGAGCCAAGTCCATCATAGTTGATCATCACTTAATCTTGTTGTCACTATGGTACAATGTTCTCTTGGTTCTGCTCACTTCACTCAGCATCAGTTCATATAAGTCTTTCAAGGTTTTTCTAAAATCAGCCTGCTCATCATTTCTTATAGAACAATAATATTCATATACCATAACTTATTCAATTATTCCCCAATTGATAAGCAATCACTTGATTTTCAATTAATTGCCACTAAAAAAAAGTATATTTTTGCACATATGGGTCTTTCTTCCTTTTTTTATGATTTCTTTGGAAATCAAAGACTCGGTGAAGATACTACAGAATCAAAGAATAAGCACAGTTTGATAGCCCTTTGGGCATAGAGGAGGAATATAGTTCTGCCCCAACTCTTCTATTTTTAACTGTTCTACATCTAGCCTGAAATGCTATTTGGTTTTGTTTGTGGGGGAAATCTGGAGAGCTTGGACCTATTTTACCATTTTCCCAGGAATCCTCTCCATTTAAAAGAATCTTGAAGAAAAGTGTCATATTGTGTTAAAACGTCATTTTGGCTTCCAGAACAATAATCCCTAACAATAATCATTTAATCATCTATTTCAATTAGCCAATTCCTTCCTTGTCCATTCCCCTCATATATTTTCCTACAAGGAAAAGTCCAGAAAGAACTCTGAGGCCAGAGAAAACAATATTTCTTAATATTTTCTATTGTACTAAGAAGGAAGTTTTGAATAGGCTTCCACATAATTATATATATATATGGTTTTCCTGGTTCTGCCTTCTTTATTACATCAGTTCATATATATCTTTTCCCTCCTGAATCTCCAAATTTTTTTTATTCCTGAGTTCTTATGGCCCAATAATGTTGTGCTAATCAATTTACAATGATTCTCCTTTTCAATGCCTATGCTAACCACCCAGAATTTCAGTTCTCAGTCAATTATTTACTATCCCATTGTATGTCATAGTTGCAGTAGAAGACCCCACGCAGCCAAAGAAAAAGACAAGGTTTAAAAATTTAAAGAGTGCTCTACAAAAGATTGCCACAGTTCGTGAGTAATTCTCCCCCCTCTCCTTTTTTTTGTCTTGGCTTTAGGGAATGAAAGGGAGATGGGTAAGCTTAGAAGGGTAACCTGAGATCAGATAATGGAGGGTCTTTCAGGAATATCAGGCTAAAGAGTTTGGGCTTTATTTGTTGGAAGAAAAAATGAAAGAATTTGGAGCAAAGAAGTGATACAATCTGAGCTTGTGCTTTGAGATGATGAATTTGGTTGGGCATATGGGTTTGGTTTGCCAAGAAGAGAGATGAGGGATGGCCGTGGAGGCTGCTTAAAAGGTTTTTGCAATAACTGGAATAACAACCTCAAATAGTAATGGCAGGGAAAATGGAAAAGGGAGCACCAATTCAAGAAAGATCTCACTGGATGGTGGGGAAGTGGAGGCAGCAAGTGCAGTTCGCTCTTTTGAGGAGTTTGACAAGGAAGGAAAAAGAGGAAAATATAGTGTGAAAAAAACAATGATAACATATTCAAGAAAAGAATTTTTGTTTCATTTTTAGAACTGGAGAGAGTGGTTTATATCTTATGGGAAGGAACCTTTAAAAAAATTTTTTCTGACAGCATTTGCAGTTTTATTATAGAAAACGACAGGGTAAGGAAAGTCCCATCCCAATGCAGGTCTTAGGGAGTTGCTCAGACCTCTGACCTGTCTGTGTTCATCTAGAGGAGTCTTCTTGAATCTAAGATTGGCTCTCTCTCTCTCTCTCTCTCTACCAGACTAGACTGCCTTTCAAAAAAGAAACACAAAAAGGGGCAAGGATGAATATTCAAAACTGAAAGAGGCCATTGATCATGAAATGTTCTAAAGGAGGTGGAAGTAGATGGAATCAAGAATATAAGTAGAGGAATAGCCCTGGAAGTACAAATGTTTGTTTGTTTATTTTTCATGGAGGCAACAGGAAAGGAGAAGATGAATAAAGATGTTTGGGGATGTACATGTTTGGGGATGAAAAATGGAAATTGAGAGGGCTTTATAATTGCTGGTTGTTGTCCTTTGTTCTCAAAGAGGACCAAAACAACATGACTGTGTTACAGTTAAGGCAGCTATGGTGATCAGACCAATATGAGTTTAGACAGCAGGGGTCCTCAAACTACAGCCTGTGGGCCAGATGTGGCAGCTGAGGACGTTTATTCCCTCACCCAGGGCTATGAAGTTTCTTTATTTAAAGGCCCACAAAACAAAGTTTTTGTTTTTACTATAGTCCGGCCCTCCAACAGTCTGAGGGACAGTGAACTGGCCTCCTATTTAAAAAGTTTGCAGACCCCTGGTAGAGTTTACCACAGGAGAGGTACAGATAGTCCATGTGAACATATGAAGGGGGGGGTCTTTAAATCTGCATATCTCATTTTTCTTTTAAGCTACTTTTATTCTATTTTGCTCATAGAGCATAGTATCTTCTTTAACTTTCTAATAAAGTAAGAGGTAACGTCACACTTTGGGAAACTCAAAAAGGGGGAAAAGTTAGGTTAGGAACAGATACTGCAGGAACAACAAAAATGAGTCAGTTCAAGTTAAATGAAAGAACTGTTGAGTAGCAGTGAAGGCCCCACTTAGATCAGGTTGTACAGATTTGCCAGTGAAGGAGGCAACACAGTCAGTTATGTTCTGGAGCATCTCTTGGCATTCTGAGACCAGAATCAGAGAAAATGGACAGGGGGGCTTGGCTGAGGTCATGTGTCGGCAAGGCAAGTAGGACAGGAAATCAAGAGGGCAAGAAATCAAGGGTGGCAATCGTGCCATTCAAACGACCGTGTTTTGTGGGAGGGTTTGGTTTATGTTTTCCCAGTAACACGCCAACTGTGCTTTCTTCTTCCAGGTGCTTATGACACTTATTCGCATGCCGAAACTTCTCGTAAATCTTATTGCCCATTAATCCGAGGTAAATGGACATTATTTATCCCTTGGATGGCTCGATAAAGATGCCAATTGGAAGAAGATTCAGTTAATTTTTTCTCTATCCCCACTTCTTATGTCGGTCTTAGCTTTAACAAGGATGGTGCTGAACCTGGGATTTCATTGGTATAGGAACTTTCAGATGAGGAAACTCCTCTGCCATTATAGCTTGGAACACACTCTGCTATTTAGGCTCTTAGAAAGTTACCTGGGGGAGGGCGGAGCCAAGATGGTAGAGAGGAAAGTTACCTGGACGTTGAAAAGGTTGTAACTTGTCCAGGGCCCCACAGTCACGTTGGTCAAAGGCAGGCCTTGAATGCAAGTCTTCTAAGCTACATATCAGCCCTTTGTCCACTCTATCATCATGCTTCTCACAGCTTTTAAGGATATAGTCAAAATTCGGAAAAATGGTATACCCTTCTGAACAGCTCTTCCACTCCCCTCAAGGAGCTATTGATCAATTCCATCTGTTCACTATTGGGAGCAAGGCCATAATGTGGGCTTTTGGGATATGACCAAAAAAAATTTAAAAGAGAGAAAATTTAATATAGTGGGCAGCATGATGCTATAGAAAAAATGCTGGTTTTGGCGCTAAATGATCTGATTTCTAATTTCACTTTTGTTACCTTCAACTTCTGGGACCACTAATTTCTCCATTTCTCAGTTTCCTAATGTGTAAAATGAAGGTGGATTAAATGTTTCCAAAGTCTCTTCCTGTTTTATACTCACAATCCTAGGACTTAGCACAATACAAATTTCACAAGTTTGTTTTCCTTATTAACTAATGCTCCTTATTCTCCCTTAGCACAATGGACAGTACCTGAGAGGCTGCAGAAATTAGACATTCTGTGTAAGATGGAGGTAAAAATTCATTATTATACAACCTGGAAACCATCTCTGCCAAGGCCAAAAAGTATTTTAGACTTTCCTTTTTTTTCTTTTAAAGTTTAAAGAAGATTTTGAAATGTTTTTTGAACCACTTCTGAAAACAATTCCAAGACTTGGACCACCAGCCATTCTTGCCTATAAACCAGAGCTACCTCCACACGATACAATTGCTAAGGTAATATTCATTTATGTTCTTAATATTGAAAAATATATCATAGTAATAAGAAAAGCACCTTGATATTTGACCAGCTCTGAGCGGGCCTTCTGTAAGCTTTGCTACATCCTGGCTCTGTGACCCATACCAAATCTCAGTGTCTGGGATCTTCTCTGAACCTGGAAGTAGCTGAGAAGGTGCCTGTTTTCCAGAAGGAGCCTTCTCATCTAGGACTTCCAAAGGTAACAAAAAGCACCTTAGTAATACGAATGAACTAGAAAGTATAAATGTCGTGATGAAGAGAACAGAATGCTCAGTGATGTGGCAAGAGATTCACTTGCCTAATTTTGGGAAAATGGGAAAGCCATTCAAGTTCTGAGAGCCTCCATTTTTCATCCTGTATACAACAAGGATTAAATCTTCTCCTTGTTCGAGAACTCCAGTTTCAGAAGTCTGATGCTAACATGTTGCACCTTGAGAACAACTCCTGAAGCTTTCTAGAAGGAAGCTTCACATTTAGATCTGGGAGAAAAAGAGAGAATGAAATCTATAGATTTTGTTTCTTTAGAAAAATTCTTTGATGGAAATATTCTGTGGATTTGTGGGCTTTTGCATGTGGTCATTTGGCTCAGCTGGTAGGCGGACATCTGGATTCCATGGCTTCACTTGGGGCATCATGTGAACTAATCCAAGTGTCATTTTGTTCCACGCTCTCAGGAAACACAGTGAAGACAAATTAGGGATTAGCAGCTATGGGCAGTGGCCCCAGAAGCAAGTAATGAAAAGTCATCCCCTCCACTGGAAAAATAAGTCAGCCATAATAGCCAGCATCTATGTAGGGCTTGGAAATCACTTTAGATGTATTACCATATCCAGATCATTAGAGTAATTTTTCGAGTTAAGTGCTCTCATCCCCATTTTACAGAAGAGGAAACTGAGGTTAAAAGTGGGGATGTAATTGTGTCCGTGTTCACATAGCTAGCAATTGGCACAATTGAGACCAGAATCTTGGACAAGAATTCTTGTGCCTGGGACAAGCTCAAGTCCCACAGCAGAAATTATGCAGAAGTTAATTCCATCATGGGCATGCCCTGGCATGAAGAATGGCACAGTGCCACCATAAGGGCTTAAGAAATGTTTATTGACTGACTGTCCCCCAGAGAATCCAGCCTCTTTCCCCTTGGGTGTATGGGTAAAATCCTTTATTATATTATTTGGAAAACTTATTATTGGATTGTTCAAATCCAACTTTATAGGACTAAAGGCTGTTTGCACCCAGAATGTTGTCTTGATCTCAGGTATTCTCTAGGAATGTTTGAAATGGTTACAAGGAATTTTAGATTCCCTCAGGTCCTGGACCCAGCCAAAATATTTCTGTTTTGTGTTGCTATACCCAGGTCTTATTTTGGGTCCAGGCAAACTTACGTTTTGGCGTCTGCTCAAATTTTATTAAATGTTTTCTCTACTGGTTTCTATCTCCATCTAACTAGTTTATTCCACTGTGTTCCTGAGATTCCTGCAAGTACCATTATCAAAACTCTATATAATTATAAACCTTCCAGAATTAGATAAGAGAGAGCCACCTTTCCTTTCTGGTTTTCTCCTCCTCCTTCTTTTTCTCTCCATTTGTCTCTCTCCATCTTTATTGATCTCTATCTCTGTCTCTGTATCTCTATCTCTGTCTGGCTGTGTGTTAGTCTCTCTGTGTTCTGTCTCTGTCTTTCTGTCTGTCTCTCTGACTTTTTCTTTGGCTCTGTCTCTCCTTAATGACATAATACATTTCTTTGTAAAACTATTTTGGATGATGGTTTGTTCTCATGAACAACAGATACTAGGAAAAAGAGAGATGCCAGACCCTTTGATCCAGCAGTGTTTCTATTGGGCTTATATCCCAAAGAAATACTAAAGAAGGGAAAGGGACCTGTATGTGCCAAAATGTTTGTGGCAGCCCTATTTGTAGTGGCTAGAAACTGGAAAATGAATGGATGCCCATCAATTGGAGAATGGCTGGGTAAATTGTGGTATATGCATGTTATGGAATATTATTGTTCTGTAAGAAATGACCAGCAGGATGAATACAGAGAGGCTTGGCGAGACTTACATGAACTGATGCTAAGTGAAATGAGCAGAACCAGGAGATCATTATACACTTCGACAACGATATTGTATGAGGACATATTTTGATGGAAGTGGATTTCTTTGACAAAGAGACCTAACTGAGTTTCAATGGATAAATGACGGACAGAAGCAGCTACACCCAAAGAAAGAACACTGGGAAACGAATGTGAACTATCTGCATTTTTGTTTTTCTTCCCGGGTTATTTATATCTTCTGAATCCAATTCTCCCTGTGCAACAGGAGAACTGTTCGGTTCTGCAAACATATATTGTATCTAGGATATACTGCAACATATCTAACATATATAGGACTGCTTGCCATCTAGGGGAGGGGGTGGAGGGAGGGAGGGGAAAAATCGGAACAGAAACAAGTGCAAGGGATAATGTTGTAAAAAAAAAAATTACCCTGGCATGGTTTCTGTCAATATAAAGTAATTATTAAATAAAAATTAAAAAAAAAGAGAGATGCCAGGAGTGGCAGCCTTGATGGTTGCGTTTCATACTGGCAGGAGCCAGTAGAGAACCATGAGATGAGACACAGAAATGATAGCCATTGAAGGAAGTATTCCCACCCTCTTTCCCACCTTATGGCAGTAAGGTGACTCTGTACTAGTCAAAACTGTGGTTGAGCCTCCTGAAACATAGAGCTATAACTGGAAAAACCTTCAGAGATTATTTAGTCCAATTGGCTCATTTTAAAAGTTAGGAAAATGAAGCTCAAAAAAGGGAGACGTATGTCGCCCAAGATCACACAGATAGTAAGGATAAAATGCTGGATTTGAACTTTTAATCCATAGCTGAAACTTCCCATTGTACCATGCTGCCTCCTAAATTGGTTATTCGATCTGCTATACCATCATAATATCTAAAGTTCCTTCTCATCCTAAAATTCTGTGATCAATTTAGGAGGGGAAGGATGAGAATATGGGTAGAGAATAAAGAAGCAAAAGGATTACCCTAAAGTTGAGAATTGTTTTTACTACTGATTTGAAACAAAAAACAAACAAAAACAACCTAAACTCCATGATTAACCCTGGAAGCTACTTTACAAAGTATGTTTATTCAATAGTAGAACAGGAGTTCATTGGAAGTCAAGTCAAAGTAGGGAGGAAAAAATTCTTGCGCTTAAGGGATAAATCATTGGTACCTTATATTGGAGTTTCGAAGTCTCCTTCCTGCTAAGGAGATGATGCTTTTAGCACAATGTGATCTAATGGGCAGAATGTCTTGGAGTCAAGAAGACTTGAATTTAATTCCTGTCTCTGACATTTGACATAAGTACTTAATCCTGGTTACATATGATTTAATCTTTCTCACACTGTATCCTCATCTAGAAAGTGGAGATAATAATAATAATCACCCATCTCACAGAGTTGTTGTAAGGATCAAATGAGATTTTTGTAAAGTCCTTTGCAAACCTTAAAGCATTATAGAAGTACTAAGGTTTATTATTATTATTATTAATCCCTGATGGAATTTTTATATAACAAAATGGATAAACCGCTTAGAAAACAAAAGATAAAGAATGCATTCCGGAAAATAGAAGATCAACACTTTGGATATTATGAGAAGGGAGGAAGAGAAGGACAAAAGAGGGAAAGAGAGAGGAAAGAAAGAAAGGAAGGAAGGAAAGGAGGGAGGGAGGGAGAAAGAGGGAACAAAGAAGATAAGAAAAAAGGAAAAGGAAATAAGAAAAAAGGAAGGAAAGAAAGGAGGGAAGGAAGGAAAGGGAAGGAGGGAGGTAGGAAGGAGAGATGAAGGGAGAAAGAGAGAAAGAAAAGAAGGAAAGAGATAAGGGAGGGAGAGAAGGAAGAAGGGAGGGAAGAAAGAAAGGAAGGAAAGGGAAGGAGGGAGGTAGGAAGGAGAGATGAAGGGAGAAAGAGAGAAAGAAAAGAAGGAAAGAGATAAGGGAGGGAGAGAAGGAGAGAGGAAAAGAGGGAAGGAGGAAGGATAGCAGAGAAGGGAATAAAACACTCAAATATACCCTATGAGAGACACTTAAGTACTTACCATTAAATACGTTGAAAAAGAAAATCTTACAAAGAAAAGAAATTTAAAAGAACTGGATAATTTTCAGAGAAAAAAGTAGCTAAGAGAGTTGGAAAGTTGGAATGTCTCTGACTCTGCTTATCTAGGGCCTAACTAGACTAGTCTTTAAACACAGGGCCCTAAAGCATGGCTTTTGTCTTATAAACTGCCCCATACACATAGTAGGCATTTATGATTTATTATATTAAATTGAATAGCAATGGGATGAACTTTTTAAGGTGCTAATTCATTCTCTGGTATAATCTCAGAGCATACTTTAATCCATTAAGAAAGTGATGGAGAAAATACTAATAATGGGGTTACTTTGCATTATTAACTTATTATATAACTTATTACACTTAAAAGTGTGTCGGGAGTACATTTTTTCCAGAGCTCTAGTTGTTAAATATTTACCAGGACTCTGTTGTTTATAGGAGAAATTGGAGGTAATTTCAGAAGGAAGGCATTAGCATTGAGGAAAAAATGGAAGAGGGTTCTTGCAGGAAGTGGATTTTAGCTGAGAGTTAGGAAACTAGGAGATGGAGACAAGAAGGAGGAGCATTTTAGGCACAGGGGATATATAGTGACAAAGTTCATAGCAAGAGATGGAGCATTGTGGGGAAGAAACAGCAAGGAGGACAATGTTGCTGATTCTGGAATAAGTGGAAGATAATAAAATGGAAGAAGAAAAGAAGAGGTCAGTTGTAAAGGACTTTAAAAATACGAGAGAGGAAATTTCATTTGATTTTAGGGATAATAAGGAGCCAGTGAAGTTTATTGAGAGGAGGGGGACATGGTCAGCCCTGCACCTTAGGAAGATGATTTTGACTGTTGAGTGGAGCATGGACTAGAGTAAAGATCTGAGTAGGAAGACTGATCAGAAGGCTATTGAAATAGTCCAAGAGAGAGATGATGAGGACCTGTACCAAAGAGATGTCTATATCAGATTGCAGAGGCCATACCTATCAGGGATATCCTGAAGATGGAATCGACAGGACTTGGCAACGGATTGGATATGCTGGAGAGATGATTGAAAGAGAATGCCGAGTCTAGAATGACATCTACATTGCAAACCTGTGTTAACAGAAGGATGGTGGTGCCTTCAGTAGCAATAGGGAAGTTTGGGAGAGCAGAATTTGGGAAGGAAAGATGAGGTTAGCTTTGGACATGTTGGCTTTAAGTTATCTATAGGACACACAGTTTTAGACACCTTGAAGTTAATTAACTATGTGAAAATGTGATGTAAAAATGGAAACTGGGAGCAGGGTTAGGGCTGCAAAAGTAGATCTGAGAATCATCAACATAGAGTTGAATCCTTGAGAGCTGATGAGGTCATCAAGGAAAATAGTATACGAAGAAGAAAAGAAGGACCATGGACAGAGCCTTGGGGAATCCAAGGTTAAGAGGTATGACCCGCATGAATCAGCAAAAGTGACATTACATGTTACCTTATTTGATCATTGCAACAGCCCTGTGGGGTAGGTGATATTATGATCTTATTTTACAGTGATTCAAGGTGACCAATTTGACAAGGGCTCCTCAGGTCCAGAATTTCTGACATGTTTGTTCAAAAAAAAAAAAAAAAACCAAAACAAAACAACCAAATCTGACTTGGGACTTTCTAGTCATATCTTATCTTGTAGTAGACCCATCTCCACAAATCCTGATTGATTCTGAGGTCCTTTCTTGAACTGAACTACCAAGTGTTCAAAGTCTGCAATGGGCCGATCAAATTGTTTGAATGCCAAATGTATGTTTGCCTAAAAGACTTAGTTCACAAAAAATATTCATATAAGGCAAGCACTCAAAGGTCAGAAGAACTGATACAAGGACTCTCCCAAAGTCTCTCCAGGAAGAACATTGGAACTGATGGTGAGACATGGAGACCCTGGCCAGGGACCATCACCCCATATAGCCTGACTGTGTCAAAGGTGGCGCTCTGCCCTAAGACAACAGTAGGATTGCGGTAGCTCAAAAGAAACATGAGATGTGTGAATTTAGAAACAGCTCCAAGGTTCACACAGATGATTTGTGCCTAACCTGTAGAAGAGCCACAGCTGGACACACTGTACATTGACAGAGTGATGCCATTTTGGTTCTCTTTGAGTATATGGACAACAATCAACATTATATTATTTATTATTGTGCAGAATTTAGCCACAACAAGGTAAAACTTGCATGATTTCCCATCTCTCTTCCATCAAGTATACATGACAGTCTTCAGTTAAGGAGGGCTGCACAGGTACATGTGACAGCCCCTTCATTAGGGGAGGAGGCTATACAGGTTTGCAGGACAATTCTCTTGTGACTGAAGGTGCCAAACCAACACCAGGGAGGAGCAGCCCAAGTATGCTTTGAGTCCCTTTAGAAATCAGCACCCTATCCTGAACTAACTCAAACATTAACCCATCCCCTTTTGAATTGTAAATCCTTTTTGTTTCTTTTCTTTTTTTTTAATAATGGTTTTTTATTTTCAAAATATATACAAAGATAGCTTTCAACATTCGCCCTTGCAAAATCTTGTGTTCCAGTTTTTTCTCCCTCTCTTCCTCTCACCCCCTTCCATAAACAACAAATAATCCAATATAGGTTAAACATGTGTGTGAATTGCAAATCTTTTTTTAATTTCTTTTCTTTTTTTAATAGTGGTTTTTTTTTTTGTTTTCAAAATATATACAAAGATAGCTTTTGACATTCACCCTTGCAAAATCTTGTGTTCCAGTTTTTTCTCCCTCTCTTCCTCCCACCCCCTCCCATAGACAGCAAATAATCCATGTCATGAATTGCAAATCTATCAAAATTGTCTTCTCTTGTTAGGAAATTTTATCTTTGAAAGATTGAGCAAGGGCAACTAGGTGTCATGGAATAGAGCACTGGGCTTAGAGTCAGGAAGAAGGGAGTTCAAATCCAACCTTAGACACTTACGAGCTATATGATCCTAGGCAACTCACCACTTAACCCTGTTTGTCTCAGTTCCTCATCTGCAAAATGATCTAAAGAAGAAAATGGCAAACACTCCACTAACTTGGCCAAGAAAACCTCAAATGAGGTCACAAAGAATTGGACAATTGAACAGCAGCAGGGGACTTAGCTTGGAGCGTCCTCCCATACAATTCATATGCCTTGTATGTGATGATAAACTCCTTTTAGCCTCATTTTCCTTAGATTATCGTATTTGTTAGGCAAAGCCTTGATGAAGATTTTTCTTTTAACAATATAATTCATTACTTCATATTGTATAATATATTATGTTAGATTTAAGAATATACATAAATGTATATTTATATTTGTAAAAGCATTGGAGAAAACCAAAATAATTAACAAATATGTGTATATGCCATAAACATATATATGTAAGTATGTCTTAATGGTTCTGGTAAAAGTGGAGCAATTTTCGACCAGAGCATTTTCTAGTCACCTAGAGGAAACAGAACTTCAGCTTTGGGCATTCTTCCCAGAAAGCAGGTCATTCAGGGGAAAGAATGCTAAATTTGGAGGCAGACAGCCAAAGCTTAATTTGGTTTGCTACCAAACTTAGGGCAAGTCAGCAGTAGAATGTGAGTTCCTAGCAGGGAGCCACTGTTGTTCCATTGGCTTTTGTTCCACAGTGCCCAGCGGCGCTGCTGTTGTTGCCATTGTTGTTGTTGTTCGTCTCTGGTTCTCCAAGAGGACCAGGACGTCAGAGAGATGATACCATGGCATACAAGTGAATTGGACTGAAGGCTGTGCAAGGTCACCAGCCTCACTTTCCCCTCCAGAGCCATCTGGGTCCAGTGGCCAGACAAAGAGCAAGATGACTGGAGATGGCTCTGGAGGCAATGGAAGACAGTAAACTGATTGTAACTCCCTGAACTTCAGTTCCCTCCTATGCAAAAGAAGATTGAATTAGTTAACCTGTAAGACCTCCCAGGTCACAGCGCTGGGTTTGGAATGGGTCAGATTCAAATGCTGACTTTGTCACTGACTGCCAAGTATCGGGCAATCCTCCTGTCCTCTCCAGAATTCAGTTTTCTCATCTGACAAAGGAGAGACTTGGTCTACATGACTTCAAACACTCCTTCCAGTTCAAGGTATATGATCCTATGATTTTTCTTGCATATTCTTGTATTTATCAACCATTGATTATATTTATTTTTTCCAGTACTGGGAGAAGGACTACCCCGCAAGCTGTGAGTATTGTGGGAAAGAGATGAAACCATTTCCTTCCCTGGAGGATGACGACTTTAACTCTGAAGACTCTGAAAATGTAAGATGTGTGAAAAAAACCCTACAAAACAAAGCTTCACAAGGGAACCATTTACAAAATATGATAGTGTAACACATGGTATTAGACAACTATCCTAATCCCCATTCACACCAATAAATCCAGTCCCTGTGGAGTTGATATTGTACATATTGTATGGTATTTCAGGATTCTAAGGATAACCTTGAGGGGTTGGGGATTGTTTTTCTAATGCTCAAGTTAGCTCACAAGTTCCTTCCAGTATACTGTGATTACTGGTGGACATCAGTTAGTTAGTCAGACCTAATTAACTTTTAGAAAGAGTTATTTATTTACTAATGTAGAATAGTTGCCTCAAAACTCTGTGACCCATTCTCCCATAAGTACATAGAATGCAGGGGAAAGTAGGCTTAAGCTTAGAGACCATATGTAATAGACAACTCACAGCTTCTGCAAGACCTTTTGGTGTGATTCTCAAGATATTTCCTTTACCTTTTTGTCTGTCCTTGGCTCTCAATAAAGATGCTGCCATCAGTTGTTTCTGAGATGTTGCTAGGATGCTGATGACAAGTCTAAAATCCTCGAGACTTTTTAGCTCTCAAAAGGAATTAAACTAGCAGGCTAAGGAAAAGACTAAAGTGTGCATTCCCTGGTCTCCCTAAAGAATTCATTTGGCCCAGAGCATCTCAAAGCCCAGTTGCTTGACTTTCTGATTCTTGGTTTGATGCAAATTCCCAGAGGGCAAGACTTAGTGCTTTACTTGATTGAGCCCCATGGCAAGACCCTTCATACAAAATTTTCTCTGCCTGTCAGTTGAACTGTAATTTTATGGGATGATCATCGGTTTTTAAATTGACTGATGATTCAGAAATACAACTTTGTTTTCTAGCTCTTCTGTTGTCCTGAATTCAGGAAGCTGTTTGAATATGTTCACCGTGAAAAGAAACTAATCAAAAATATGTATCCAGTATCAGAATCACTCTCCATCGAGCCCCACCCACCCTTTGGCAGTGAAAAGGAGAAACGTAAAGCAAAAGAAAAAGCCATCCAGAGGTAATAACCATCATCCTGAGGAGGAGCTCCCAGCACCTAAATGCCACCTGTTGTTCAGATGTTTAACTATAGACAGCAAAAGACAAAGACCCAATGGTGTTTAGAAACAGAACTTCTCATTCAGAAAGAGATGGGCCAGCTAGTGGCTACAGAATCACCCTGGAGGTCAAGGCACAGTTGATTTAGGAGAAACATATTCCATATTTTCCTGTTGAGATCTACCATGGTATAATAGAAAGGCTAAGATCTACAGAGAGAACAAGTTTCAAGTCCCATCTTTAGCATATTCCAGATATGTTTTCCTGGGTAAGGCACCCTACCTTTCAGGGTTTCTGGCCACTCTCTAAGATTGTAAGTTGTGGAGAGGGTACCAATGTTAATCAAATCATAGTTCTGGTCCAAAAGTTCCTCAATTACCATTACTGAGAGGTAAGCTGGTATTGTGGAGGTATGCTGGCATTGAAAGTCAGAGGATGTGGGTTTGAATTCTGGCTATCCCATTTATGAGCTAACCTTAGGGAAATCATATAACTTACTTAAGGAATAACTTACTTGAGCTCCAGATTCCTTTTTTGTAAAATGAAGGGGTTGAACTCATAAATAAATAAATCCTTCCGATCTAAATTAATGATTCTATGCAGACACATATACATAAATACATATATACAAAGAGAGTGAGAGACATGTGTATCCCTTGGGACCCAGAAATTGATAAGACAAGCCCTACTGTCATGGAGTTCAGGAAGTAGCAAGACTTCTTGGTTGGTCCTATCAAACTAAATTATAATAGATTGCACTGGGGTGTCAAAAGTGGGTAGGTCTGCTGGATCATCTAAGTACAAATTGCATCTTGGTCATGTATCTTAATTTCTCTAGAATCCAGGAGAGACAGATGGCCAGAACCTTTGTATTCATGGCAAATGAACAAGAAGAAGGTGAGTTTATTCTAGCTAATGGGCAGCCCAAGGTAATTAAAAAGCCTGAACCTTTGATATCAGCAGTTTGCATAATAACTTCTTTGTTGTTGACTTTAAAATAGAAACATGCTAGGAGAAAGCCTTCAGCATAGTTGGAAGCTTTTTTGGTCAGGAGCTATGGGAGGACATAGATAAAAATCACATGGGATGAGGTCGTCTGGATGCGGGCAAGCAGTCCCTACATTAAAGAGATCACAAAGCTAATTAGGGGCAAAAGACCAGCTAACTGTGCGCTGAAGCAATGGAGTGTTCTATTTAATTAGGCATTCTGGCTAATTAGAAACCCTTTATATTTCAACTCTAATTGAAAAACTCTTCTAAGTTGGTTTTTGGATATTTGCTAAGGGCAGTCCTTTGAATACAGTTGAATCTTTCCTTGTTAGTTGAGAGCTCTATTGACCAACCTCAGGACCAACCTTTGGAATATACATTCTAATTGTGTAATATTAAAGAAAGAGACTGGATTCAATGAAAACTGACCATGAAAAACAAATTTAAACTAACTCAATCTGGTAGATGAATTTGCTTTTCTTCAATTTGTCTCATTCTCCTAAAAATAGAGTGCCAGGGGGAAAAATCCACATAATTGAGAGTTTAATGTATTAGATTGTAGATAAGGTAGGTCTCATACTCCTTCTTTCTTTCTTTTTTTAAATTAAAAAATCCATAAAATTATCTGAAGAATAAATGCTGCAAAGTTATAATACAAATTAAACTAATATATTGTATGAAAGTTTCTGAAAAAGTATTGAGTTGCATATTAATATTAGAATTTTTCTAAGCATTCACATGTGCTTCTTTTTTTAGTTAACGTAAAGCAGAGTAGGACAGTAACGTATCAACTTGCCCGGCACCCCTCAATAAAAGTATTGAGTGACAAAGCCTTAGGTGATTTTGTCGAGGATCAATATGCCTTTTCTATTGACAGTGGTGATATTTGGACACTACCTTGTTTGAAGGTAATTTTTTTCTGTCACTTTTTATTTGGTTTTTATTTTTATAACCCATGTTAAGCATTTATTTAAACGTTATCAGGAATGAGATAGTGTGATATGATCATAGAATTGTAGGCAAATATCCAATTGGAGACAAGAGGTGAAAGGACTTCACAGATTATTTCAACCAACTGCTAACTAAATCATCAATCCTGTCTACAAAATTCCTAACAAGGGGTCATTTACCTTTTTTTTCTGAAGGTTTCAATGATAAAGAACTCATAGTCTTATAAAGTAACTTATTCCATGTTGGAACAGCACTAATTTCTTATGAAGTTTTTCCTCATGTTGATCTAAAATCTGCCTGTCTACAATTTGTAACTTGTGAATTTAATTCTGTCCTCCAGGAACAAGCAGAACAATTCTTTCTAATACATAACAATCCTTGAAACACTTGAAGATTATAATCTTGTCCCCTGCCCTTAGTCTTCTCTTCTCTAAGATAGAGCATCCCCCCATTCTCTCAACCATTCACCACCATATTGCATAATATCATGTTCCTTCAACATCTTGGAAACTGTCCTTTAGATATGTTCTAGCTAATCAGTGTTCCTTCCAAAAAGGGCAACCAGACCTTGCCTTTTTTGCTAGCTACACCATCCTCATAGCTCCATAGCTCATGTTGAGCTTGGAATAATCGAATGAAAAACCCAGATTTTTTTAATAGATAAACTATTATTTGTCTACATGCCTTTTATTTTAAATAGTATCTTATGTTCTTTCCAAATATATGTTGACAATTTTTAGCAATCATTTTTCCTCCATAGTATTTTATTTTTCTAATTGCATGTAAAAATAGTTTTTAACATTCATTTAATTTTGATTAAGATTTTGAATTCCAAATATTTTCCCTTCCTTCCTGACCCTCTTCTTCCCAAGACAGCAAGCAATCTGATATAGATTATATGTGTACAATCATTTTAAACATATTTCCATATTTGTCATGTTGTGAAAAGAAAAATCAGAAAAGGGAAAAAAAACATGAAGAAAAAAAGCAAACCAAAAAAAAAAAAAGGTTAAAATAGTATGCTTTGATCTGTATTCAGTCTCCCTGGTTCTCCTTCTAGTTACAGATGACATTTTCCATTCCAAATCTATTGAAAATATCTTGGATCAATGTACTTCTGAGAATAGCTAAATCTATGCTAATGAATCATCCCTGTGAATGGCATTTTCTATCCCAAGTCTCTTAGAATTGTTCTGAATCAATATATTGCTGAGAAGAGCTAAGTCTATCATAGTTAATTATCACCTTATCTTGCTGTTACTGTATATGATGTTTTTCTGGTTCCACTCACTCCACTCAGCATCAATTCATGTTAATCTTTCCAGGCTTTTTTGAAATCAGCCTGTTTATCATTTCTTATAGAACAAGGAAGAATGTGCTGGAACCAGCTCATATCCCTCTCCAAAGTTGATTGTCAAATTTTCAGTGTGAGCCCCGTATCTCAAAAATCAGCAAGCTACAAATCAGGACTTTGTTAATTATTTTTGTTAATCGGCTAGAAGGTCTTTAGAGAGTGATGTAGGGGTAAGGGGAAGCAATGCTAACAATGCAGATGAAACTTAAAAGTGTTACGAGTATATTTTTCCCCAAAGAATTGGTTGTTAAGCATTTACCAGAACTCTCCTGGACCTAATGTATACAGATATAAATAAATACAAGGTAATTTGAGAGGGGAGCAAACACAAATAAGTAGGGAGATCAGAAAGATTTCGTGTCGGATGGACCATTCGGATTGAGTTTTAATGGAAGGTAAAAATAAATGAGGATGAAGAAGTATATGTTAGGGATAGGGAACAGACCATGTTAAGATTCTAAGGCTAAGCTCAGTAGGTCAGCTTAGCTGAAATATGGGAAAAGAATTCTAGAATTGAAGTGGGAGCCACATTTACAGTGTAAGTGTAAAGCATCTGTAAGATGCTTTAAGTTTTAGGCTAAGCGGATGATATTTCAGCCTAGTAGCAGTAAGGCTTCCTGGCTAGAAAATTACCTGGTCAGATTACCATGCCTGAAGATGATTTTGGCAGCAGAGTGAAAGATGGTTTGCAAGAGAGAGAGCCTGGAAATAGAGAACAATTCAAATTACAGCCTCCTAAGCTAGAGGAGTTGATGGCCAGAAATGTGGTAACAGTCACATGGGAGGGAGGAGGAGAAATGGATTAAATCCTATTAAGAAAGTCTGGTCATAAAAGCCTACTTATCCTTTCTCTAACCACTTAAAATCTCTCCCTCTGAAGTTTCTTGAGTAAATTTAGACTTAAGACTGGCATTCCTTCTCTTCACAAATAAAGGTTATCTCTATTTCCCTTCCAAGATAATTCTAAATGCTATCTACTTACAGAGAGAAATCTGAGGAATTCTTAGTGCAAATTAAAGTATAATTTTTAAAAATATTTTTCTTCATGTTTCTTGGGATTTTTTATGCAACATGAGAATAAAATGTGGAAATAGTTTTGCATGATTTCCCATGTTCAATTGATATATCGCTTGCCTTTTCAATGGATAGGGATGGGACAAGAAGTAAAGTATTTAGAACTCATTTTTTTTTAAAGTGAATATTTTTTAAAAATATTTATTTACCCAGTTTGCATCTCTTTTTGTTATTCGCCAATTTTTTCTTAACCTTCAAAGTCTTGAAAATCATGTTAAATGCTTGAAGAGTTATCACATGGAAAATAGATTAGGATGATCCATTCTACTGGCCTCAGAGGAAAGAATTAGGAAGAGTGGGTGGGAAATAAGCAAATTTTATCTGCATTGAAGGAAAAACTTCTAATTAGAACTATTCAGAAGTTGAATGGGATTGTTAGAAATGAAAACTTCAGACTCAAATTCTTGGAATGAGTAAGAGGAAGGCTTTATGTTTCTTGCAAGAAGCAGGCACCATACCCCTTTGAGAGGGCACGAATGCAATTTGCAGAAGCCAGAACCAGCAGTTATATTCCATAATTCCCTGCCTCCTCATCCCCTCCCCAGAATTTTATTTGGAGGAGACCCTTCCAAAATCTAATGTTTCATGATATTCCCATTATATGCACTCCTTAATATGTCTCCATGTTCTTGCCTCCCCTTGCCACATCAGCATATGTTCAAAAATGGTAGTTGTTTTCCTCCTTAAGGAGTAAATTAACATACACAAGACTTATTAAGCATGCTCTTTTAAAATTGTGCTTGCCTAGGCGAATAAACCCAGGTCATTTGCACTCAACCAACACCTGCTGTTACTTCTGTTGACTTAAGACATTCTTTAGTCTCTTCAGTCAGGTTATACTGACCCTAAAACTTATATCCCATTCTTTTCAACCATGGCTACAGAGGGAGACTATGAGGCTGAAACTTTTCAGCTGTGAAAACCAAACTTTATAATTTTACTTCTCATAGGGTTTTCCTGGGAACTCTCTCTCCTCCTTGAGATTGTTTGTAAAAGCTAGTTAGCTATGTTATAAAAGAGTTCCTATGTGAGTATATGGTCTCAAAGATCCATTCTAACTCAATTTGTGACCCGACTATATTTCATAGTTGCTATTTGTGAATGATTTATAGAGGATTTTTAATGTCCATAGACTCACTAATCACTAAGATTTGCTTTTAGTGACAGGGAGAAAGAACTGAAGCTTTGCATTTAATGACATGATCATGAAAACCTTGATATCTATAGTCTTTGTTTGATAAGTGTGTTCTCCACAGCCATAGAGAGCTAAATACCCTTTCCTTACTATTGGCACACAGAAAATAGAAAATGACTTCCTGGAAAAGTACTACAAAGAAGGAGGAAAGTTCCTGACCATGTTTCCAGATGGCACAGCCCAAATATTGTATCCTTTCTGTTGTGTATAATTGTTCACCTCATTGTTTCTTCATGATGCCTTTGGGGGAAATGTGAATTTACTATCACCTCAGTTCCTCTCATTTGATGAGCCAGGATATTCTTCATAGGAAAAAAAGAAGAAGTAAACAAAGCTTTCTGAAATATGAAGAATGTCTGTGAATTCTCCTCCGAGGACATGGTATTTCCTATCCAGAATCGTTGAAAAGATCTTTTTTTTTTTTAACCTTAGCCTGACTCCAGTGACAGATTGTCAGAAAAACTGATTTTTAACTTATTATTATTAATCATACTTAATTACATAATACAATATGATTATATAGTGTAGTTAATTATTATTCTGTCTCTGATTCCAACTCTTTGTCTTTTTGGAGACCTGTATCTGTAGGTGATTCTGTAATGTGTTCATATCAACTCTGATTCAGAGAAACCCCTTCGATAATGTACTATTATCAACTAGAGTCATGTACAAGGGACCTGTGATCTCACCAATTTAAATGTTTCTTTTAGTCAGTCAATATGTATTTATTAAGTGCCTTCTATGTGCCAAGCAGAGGAGTAAAATTATTGTCCCTTGTCCTCAAGAAACGCACATTCTAATGAAAAAAAAACATGGAAACAACTTTAAATATGTGTGTACATATATATAAAAATATATATATATACACATATACATGTATATATCTTAAATATGGATGTACATTATATATGCATGCATATACATACTGCAGATATGTTATAGCTATACATATATACGAAAATATACAGAATATACACCCACAAAATGTATGGATATAGAGGCAGATATGGATGAAGACACTGGCAGTGGGAGTGGAGAGGGAGGAGAGGAAGCAAGGCCTCCTATAGAAGGCAGGACATGAGCTGACCCTCAAAGAAAACCAGGGGAACTAAGAGATGGAGGTAAAGAGAGAGCGCTCTTCATGCAGAGGGGACAACCTGCATAAAATCCCAGAATCGGAAGACAGAGTCATGTATATGAAGAACATAGAGGAGAGTAAAAAGAATTAAAAAAAAAAAAAGACTGGAAAGATTTAAAAATAATAAATAAATAGCATTTATATAGTGCTTTAAAGTTTGCACAATATATTACATATAATTTTTCCTTTTATCTTCACCTTGGGAGGTAGTGCTTTTATTATTCCCATTTTACAGATGAAGAATCTGAGTTTAAGTGACATGCTCAGAGTCACAGAGCTAGGAAGGAACTGAAGTGAATTTGAACTCAGGTCGGAATTCCTGCCTCTGGGTTCAGAGTCCCAGCCACACAGCTGCCTGGGAAAGGGCCCCATTATTAAGGACTTTAAGCACCAGAAGGCTGGTATTTGATCCCGGAGATAATAAGTAGTCATTGAAGTTTATTGATTAGAGGGTGACAAGATCAGCACTTTGGAGAACACCATTTTGAGTGGATGAAATAGAATGTGGAGAGTTGGGAAGACCAACCACAAGGCAAAGACCAAATCTTGTTCGCGGGGCTTATGTAGTGGTCTAGCAGATTGTTCTGCAGGAATGGAACTGGGGTCATTGGGGAGGAAGGTGGTTAATCTTTTAGTAACTCGGTTATCCTTATCTGATCCCAGCTACCCCTCGGGAAATTTAGCCGCAATCGTCATGTCCAACAGATTAAAAGGTCTCATTTGTGTGATCCAAGAAGATACAGCAAATAAACCTGCAATTAGGGCAATATTTGATTCCGGTGGCAAAGTGACCTGTTACTATCCCAATGGAAACATTTGGTATGTTTTTGGAGGACTCCTTGCTTCCATGTTAATTTGTCAACTGATGCACCACATTAAGGGACATCCCTGAGAGTTCCTGGGAACGCTCTATTTCATTCAGGATTATGGAGCAAAATTTAGATTCTAATCCTAATGAATTAAGCTTCTGGAGAGAAGAGTCAGACACAAGGGAATAACAATAACAATAACTCTGTATTAGCACTGAAAGCAAACGTATATAATAAAGATTTAAGGCACTGGTTTGAAGACCATCTGCCAGGAATGTTTTAGAAGCTACTTGAAAAGGGAAGGGGCTAGAAGGGCTTCCAAGTCCAAATTTCTTTTGTTTCCAAGGGGATTTGCTTTGCTTCCAAGGGGATAAGTGTAGTATATAAAGCACTGGAGTTAAAGTCAGGAAAACCTGAATTTGAATCTTGACTCCGGTAACTGCCGGTATTCTGAGCAAATCATTAAGCCCCTCTCAGTTTTCCTATCTCTGTCATGATAATCATAGTACCTATTTCATAGTCTCATTGTGAGATCAAATGAGATAATATATGCAGAGGTCTTAGAACCTTAAATCCTTACGTAAGTGTTAGCTACCAGTTATTCTTGACAGGGTTTGGTGTTTTGTTTTTGTTTTTGTTTTTGCATCAAAACGAATTTTTTTTGGTTGTTTTAAGAGGAAGCAGACCACAAAATGAATTTAAAATTGATAGTCATATAATCAGGGTCATATACAGTAGGGGAGTATTAAAGAGTTTTACAAACTATAAAATATAATTTCATTGTCAAATGTTTAAAAAGTTATTGTTGGAAGTGAATGTTGAAGAATACTTTTGCATGTATTTGGAAAAACAAAATACTATTGATAAAAAAAAATTAGGAATACAAAGGAAAGCTAATGACTGGCTTTGATGTCAAGTGTTCCACAGTCTAATGGGAGAGATCATGTGTAAACAACTATATAAAATAAAATATACATAGAATAAAAAAAAATCAAAGTTATCATTGGGAGAATGTGGAAAGGAAAAATAAAGTTTTGGAAATTCAAGCCTGATTATAGGACAGCAGATTACTCAAGCAACACTAAAACAAACAACGAAAACACAGAAGTACTCTGTGCTCATAGCTCATGGAATCAGAAACTTTGAGGTACCATGGATATGGTACCATGGATGTAGAATGGGAAATAGAGATCATACTGTCAGATTTGATCACTGTAGCAGCTGACTTAATTTTACTTTAATTTTAATTTTGCAGTTGCAAGAAATATGGGTGAGTTGATAAGACTAAATGAGGCAGAAATGAGTGTTATATAAAAAAGACAAAAATTAAACCTAAAAACTAACTAATGAAGTTTGGATTTGGAAGCCCTTCTAGTCCTTTCCTTTCCCTAGTACCAGCAGCCTTTTAAAGCAACCCTGGCAGATGGTCTTCAAGTCTGTGCCTTAAATCTTTATATAAATGTTAGCTTTCAATGCTAATACAGTTATTGTTATTGTTGTTCACTCACGTCTGACTCTTTGTGACCCCACTTGGGGTTTTCCCACCAAAGATACTGGAGTGCCCTTTTGGATCACTTTACAGATAAGGAAACTGAGGCAAATAGGGTTAGGTGATTTGCTTAAGTTCATATAGCTAGAAAATGTCTGAGGAAAGATTTGAACTCGGATATTGGCGATTCCAGGCCAGGAACTCTGTCCACTGAGCCATCTGATAGTTTTTTTTTAAATTAAATATTATCTATCTGGTGTTAGAAATACAATAATAATAAATAAAACAATAAGCTTACATTATTTTTATTTTCTCGAAGTTAAATTTTAGTTGTTTTCTTTTTTAATAGTATTTTATTTTTCCAAATACATACAAAGATAATTTTCAACATTCACCTTTATAAAACGGTGTGTTCTAAATTTTTCTCCCTCTCTTTCCCTGCTCCCTTTTCCCCAAGAGAACAAGTAATCTAAGTTAAATATGTGCAGTTTTTCTAAATGAATTTCCATATTCATCATTCTGCACACAAAAAACCTAATAGTTATTTCTTGACAGCTTTTTTACACATACAAAAAGAAAAACTTTTTTCTAAATCTTCATTTTAAAATTTAAAAAAATTTTTAAAAAAATTTTAATGAATTTAAATCGAGATTCAAAAGACAATCATCAAAATTTGGATGAATAATATGATAGGGGATAAATGAACACCTCCAATGAGGAGCAATTCATGACCTTGTGAGGTAGCCTAGCCTATTGCTCTCCAGTTCTAATTGTTGGAAAATTCTTTATGCTGAGCAGAAATTTCCCACCTAGTAATTTCATCTATTGGCCCTAATTGTGTCTGCTTGTGGAACACAGAAAAAGTCCACATCTGCTTCCTCTTCCATAGGACAGTCAAAGTCCAGGGGTCCTCAAACTTTTTAAATAGGGGGCCAGTTCACTGTCCCTCAGACTGATGGAGGGCCGCACTATAGTAAAAACACAAACTTTGTTTTGTGGGCCTTTAAATAAAGAAACTTCATCACCCTGGGTGAGGGGGATAATCGTCCTCAGCTGCCGCATCTGATCCGGGCCGTAGTTTGAGGACCCTTATACTAAACCAACACAATTATTGTCCCAGACCCTCCAAAGTGTTTTCTTCTTTAGACAAGTTACTTCCAAGTGCCTCCACTATCCTTGATATGAGATGGTTCCTAAACTTCCCTCTCAGTCCTGATCTCCCTAGGGGATCCTGGACAACATCAGTGTCCCCAGAGTCTTGGATCTAGTTGCCCATCGGCGGCAGTGGGTTGGAGGTGGACAGCAGGGTTGGTAGGCACCTTAGAGATGGCTGTGTTGGAAGGTTGGCTGGTGATGTGGGGAGCATTCCTATTTCCAGGACTGTAGGGCTCAGGGTCCTGGGCTGCCTCTACTAGGGTCTGAGGGAAACACCATGACCACTTTGTTTGACCTACCTGGTTCATTCCATGTCCTTTCTCTCCCTCAGGGTACCTGGCCACTTCAACTAGGCTAACTCGCCTGAAGTTAGTTGCTAGTTACTACTGGTGATGGTAGAAATTCTCAATAAGGACTGAATGACGAATGGCTCCAAAGACTGAGTTGGCAGCTAGACTAGTGGTCTGATGGACACCACAGCTGCTAAGGCTCTTGGACTTAGCTGCCCATTAATAGAGGTGGTGTTGGGGTAACACTGTTAGAAGCAGGTCATATAAAGACCCCAAAATGCTCTCACGGAGTTTATACTGAAATGGATCTGAGATCTCAGGCCTTTTTTCCCCCACAATTGACTTGCATCATTTGGCTAGCCTAAATTGTTCTTCACTTTGAAAAAGCAGAGACCATAATTAAATAGAAAGAATACCAGCCCTTGAATCCCAAAACCTGAGTGTGAATTCTGGCTCCTATACCTATGAGTCATTTATTTAATCTCTTAGAGTTTCCCCACCTGTAAAATGGGCAGAATGATGATTGTACCACCTTAACCACAAGGTCTCTTGAGAGGCAAAGGTTTTGGAAATCTTAAAATTCTTAAAGGCCTTCAAACTGTGCATGCCCTTTGATCCAGCAGTACTACTACTGGGCTTATATCCCAAAGAAATCTTACAGGAGGAAAGAGACCTGTATGTATAAGAATGTTTGTGGCAGCCCTTTTGTAGTGGTCAGAAACTGGAAATTGAGTGGATGCCCATCAGTTGGGGAATGGCTGCATAAGTTGTTATCTATGAATATTATGGAATATTATTGTTCTGTAAGAAATAACCAACAGGAGGATTTCAGAAAGGCCTGGAGAGTCTTACATGAACTGATGCCGAGTGAAATGAGCAGAACCAGGAGATCATTATATACTTCAACAACGATACTATATGATAATTCTGATGGACGAGGCCATCTTCAGCAATGAGATGAACCAAATCAGTTCCAATAGAGCAGTAATGAATTGAACCAGCTACACCCAGGGAAAGAACTCTGGGAGATGACTAAGAACCATTACATAGAATTCCCAATCCCTCTATTTTTGTCCGCCTGTACTTTTGATTTCCTTCACAAGCTAAACTGTACACTATTTCAATGTCTGATTCTTTTTGTACAGCAAAATAACTGTTTGGACATGTACACATATATTGTATTTAACTTATACTTCAACATATTTAACAGGTATTGGTCAACCTGGCCTCTGGGAGAGGGGTGAGGAGAAGGAGGGGAAAAATTGGAACAAAAGGTTTGGCAATTTTCAATGCTGAAAAATTACCCGTGCATATATCTTGTAAATAAAAAACTATTAAAAAATGCTTTTTTTTCCCTTTTTTTTTTTTTTAGGGTCAACATCAACCTCTTGGGAGGGCAATTTGCAGATCAAGAAGGCAACCGAGTGAGGATTTGGAAGTGGTCTAGTACCATGACTTCATTGCCCCTCGTTTCATTTAAACCAATATTTCTGTCTTTAAACAATTATGTGGGTGTCCGGATATTAGATCAAGACAAGATTATTATCTCTTTTTTAGCACTGGGGCAACAGGCAAGAATGAATGTAGGAATCAAGCTGCAGGTTAGTATATTTTTGAAATTCAATTGATGAGTTAATCAACAAGCATTTGTGAAACACCTACTGGATCCCAGGCATTATGCAAGGCACTGGGGATGCAAAATTAAAAGTGAAACAATTTCAAGCCCAAGGCAACATGTATCTTTAGAAGCACGACCAAAATAGAGACATATGGAGGGGGTCACAAGGTATCATCAGCAGCTGGAAAAATCAGAAAAAGCTTTATGTAGAAGTTGACGTGGCTAGATGGGCAAACTATACCCTGGCTGGCTAAGAGTGGGTTTGTTTTTTTAATATTTTTAAATAAAATGTAAAAAGCCACATGGGCTATGCAAAAACAAGGGAATAGCTCATTTGACCTTGAGCTGCAGACCCTTGGGTTATACCATCTGGTACATAAAGGGGACTAATTCTCTAGAGCTCTCAGCAAAGATTTTGTCATTATTTATCTAAAGGATAGTGTTCCTGATTAATCCAACTCAACCTCCGTGTAGTCCCCAAATTTACCTCCTCACTCCTCAGATCCCCTTTCTCTGATTCAGTAGAAATGCTTCCACTTAACCTTCATCATCTGACTCTAGCGTAACACTGCCAGCTTCTTTCTTGGTACAACTCCACAGTTGTGCATTCTGCATCCCATGGGCTGACTCTCACACCCAACTTCCCATCTCACAGGTCGATGTCTTTTCTCTGGGCTGCCCTCCCTCCCCGCCCCCCATGCCTGGAATCCTGTTTCCTCATCTCTGCCTCTTTTTCAGAGTTCCTAGCCTCCTTCAGAGTTCAGCCTAAGGGCCACAAGAAGCTTTGGTTGGCAGCATTGTGGCAGAGTGGAGAGAGGGCACAGTCTGGAGTCAGGAACACTCATCTTCATGAATTCAAATCTGGCATCAGATACTTGTTAGTCGTGTAACTTTGAGCAAGTCACTTAATCCTGTTTGCCTCCGTTTCCTCCTCTTTAAAATGAGCTGGGGAAGGAAATGGCAAACCACTCTAGTATCTTGGCTAAGAAAACACCAAATGAGATCACAAATGACTGGAAATGTCTAAACAAGCTCTTTCCCACTTCAAAATGACTTATTTTTAAAATTTTAATTCATTTTCAACTTAATTGTAAGATGGGAAAAAAGGCATTTCCATCCGCACAGTATAACACAAAAAGAGGATTCAATATGAAGCTATGAATCTTCATTTCACACTGTTTACTTAAAAAGTTGTAATAAATGTTCCATGTTGTTCTCAGGAATATCCTACTTTTCTTGATCTGATTTTTCTTGTGCAACAACATAACTGTATAAATATATATACATATATTGGATCTAACATGTATTTCAATATATGTAACATGTATGGGACTACCTGCCAGGGGGAAGGGGGAAGGAGGGGAAAATTTGGAACAAAAGGTTATGCAGGGGTCAATATTGGAAAAATTACCCATGTATATGCTTTGTAAATAAAAGCTTTAATAATAAAAAATTAAAAATTAAAAAAAAAATAAATGAGATGTATGGACTAAATGATTTTTGAGGTCCCTTGCAACTTTAGATATGTGATCCCAAGAAATGTTCCTGGAAAACTGAGAGGTTTTATGAAAAGTGTGGGATCAAGATAGGTTATGTATTTTTCTTGGGGCATAGATCCATCAGCAGAGTACACTGTAGGCATACTACTCCTTTGATTTATGACATTATTCTCTTAGGGAGTTTTGAGGGTGAACACAATATTGAGCTAATGCAGAAAAGCAGGATTTAAAGGATTGTATATCTATAGATAGTTAAGAAATGGAACAGATCTGGTGCCAAGACTTGAATTTATGATTTTCAGTTCAGAAATAGCCGTTTCAAATAAAAAAAAATACCCTACTTTTCTGCACTTCTGTTTTTTTTTTTTTTTTGTTCTCTGCTGTGCACATTTTATTTTTTCTCTTTCTCACTTTACCCCATACTTGAAAAGGCTATCATTTGATCCACACATGTGTGTTCATGTACATACATACTATACATTCTATTCATACTTCTATTTATAGATTCATTCTCTCTCTGGAGGTAAATAACATCTTCATTCATAGGTCCCTCTTAGTCGATTTAAGTATTTGCAATACTAACTTGGGTCATTCAAAGCTGTTGGAACAATATTGCTGTTAATGTATACAATGTTCACTTGATTCTGCTCACTTTACTTGTCATTATTTCATACATACATTTTTATGTTTCTCTAAAATCAACCAGCTCATCATTTCTTACAGTTCAGGAGTATTTTATCACAATCACATATCACAAGTTGGTTAGTCATTCCTCAAATAATGGGCATCTCACAGAGAGTTGCTGTAAATATTTATTTTCAAACATATAAGTTCTTTTTCTGTTTCCCTGATCACTTTTGAAAATAGACCTCACATATAACTATTTGGGCAAAATTCCAGATTATTCTCCAAAATGGTTGGATCAGTTCACAGTTCCACCAACTGTATTTGCTTTAAACATGTTTGGTATTTAATCTGTGTTTATCGTGTAGTCCTCAGAATATAAACTCATCCAGATCAAGGGGTGTTGCATTTTTGCATTTGTATGCCCAGTGTCTAGTACCTATAAATAAATGTTTTTCAAATTAAATTCATTACTTGACTGTATAGTTAAGCACTGGACTCACAATATTAGAATTCAAGGAAATAATCCAGAGCAAGAATTTCACCTTGGACTAAACGAGCCTTAGAATTATTTCAGTTTAGTTTTCTCATAATGCCTTTCATTAACCCCAGTTGGTATGCCTGCTGTTCCCAACTGGTCTCAGTTTGGTTTTCCAAAGCCCCCGGTAAAGAGAACCTCAGTGTCTCCCTCCTTGTGACATAATACATTGTCTTCACATTTGAGTGAAGAGATCACATAGGTCACAGGTGAAGAAAAATAAGGCGATTGCTTGAGGCACCCAAGGTGTTTTAGTTCAAAATACAGAGATGCTAAGTTTAAATTTTTTATATTGTTATTATTATTAGCATGAAGTAAGTGAATGGAAGGAGCAGGTAAGTGGGTCTGGAGTCAGAAAGACCTGAATTTAAATCCAGTCTTAGATACTTACCCTGGCAAGTCACTTAACCCTGTTTGTCTCAATTTCCTTATCTGTAAAAATGAGCTGGAGAAGGGAATGGCAAACCACTCCAGTACCTTTACCAAGAAAACTCAAATGAGATCATGAAGAATAAAATATGACTGAAGCAACTCAAAAACAAGCGGGTGGAATACCAAAATAAGAATCGGGAACCCTAATTTTCAGTCTCCACCTTACCCCTAATTTGAGAAAAAAAAGTCACTTAACATAGACTTTTGTTTCCTCATCTGTAAAAATCTTACTAGTCCATCAGATTTCTTTCCACAGTTCCTATAAAAACCCAAACTGCCCATTCTTGGGCCAGGGAGTCAACATGCCATAGGAGCTAAGAGTCAATCTTAGAATTAAGAAGGTCAGGCCCTGTTACAGACAGGTTGTGTGATCTCAGACAACTCCTTTCATCTCTCACTGCCTCCCATGTCATAAAATGCAGGACTAACTAGTGTCAAGGCGAAAGAAGTTACCTCTGGGATAGTGCACCAAAGCAATTACTATCACTCATCTAAACCAAAATGTATATGTGTGTATTATTGCGCATGTGTTTCCTGGAAAAGTTTTGACAAATACATTCTTCATAACATATAAGCTTCCTATTTTTAAAAAAGCTCATAAAAAGAAATATATATATATTCAAGGTCAATATTTTAGTGGTAGAAGGGAAAAAGCAACTTTTTTCTGCTATTACTAAAAATTTGTAACCTATACTTCTGAAATTGTATTTACTACCCTAGCTTCCAAGATAATTGTCTTGTTTGTAGACTTTCAACTTAAGTTCTTATTTCAAGCACAGAGGAGAATAATGGTAGAAAAGGGGAAGGGAATAAACAGAGCCTGTTGTGTGCCATTTTTACAAATATTAACTCATTTGCTTTGTTACTACTAAACTTACTCCTAGGCAATAACATAAAGTCCTCACAGAGTGAAGGATGCTCTTCTAAATCCTATCTGTGAGTCAGTCATAATGGTAGGTGCTTTGTCTCCTTTCAACATCAGTCCTGTTTGACCATTCACTGTCTTTTTCCTCTAAAAAGATACGGATATATGAAGAGATGCCCAAGCTCAGATATTTCATCGATGAGGACCTTTTTCTGCTTGCACTCATCATAAAGATTCGACGTTTGTTGAGCAAAATTGAGATCTGTGTTAACTTTCCCAGCATTGAGAATTGGCATAAATTGAAGACACCTTCCTACCTTGCAACTCGTGCTATAAAATTACTTTCACTCTGTCAATATTATGAGTTAGGTAAAGATGCAATCTCAAGAATAACTACATTATTAAATGAACCAATTTAACTAAGAATTGTTGTTTGGATTTAAGAATTTCTGTCTTCCAATGAGTAGAATGTGCATTCTTGTCAAGGGTCCAAGATACAAAATCTTTTCATCCAGAAAAGTATATACCTTAAAGGTCATGAGAGGATCAGAAAAGATCCCAGAAAAGGAGACTAACTTTACTCCAACATCTGTGCTACAAAGAGAGATGGCTGAGACTATCCCAGGGCTTGTTCCTCATATGAGTCACCTAAGAGTTGCCCCTGTAGTATACTGCAATTTGGTAAAGACATCAGGGTTCAAATCCCATCTCTGGCACTTAATAGTTGTGTGAACATGGCAAATAAATCACTTAACTCTGCCAACCACATTCCCTATCTGTATGGTAGTTTCCTTAATTATCTCTTTTTAAATAGGTCTCCTTTTGCTTTTGCTTTGTCTAAGGTTGTGATTGCTATCCCCGCCTTTTTAATTTCGGCTGAAGCCCCAGCTCTTTAACTCTGTGTGTTTTTCTCTTTCATATGTGTCTCATACACAACATATTGTTGGATTCTGGTTCCTAGTCCATTCTGCTGTTTCCTTTTATCTCATTTCTTATTAAAAATTAAAATTCTTATTTACATAAGTATCTGTAAAAGTCCTATTTCACATGAGGATCACAGTATCCACAAATGTGATCTTTCTTGATCCTACTTTATGGGTGAGATACCAAGGAATGGCGATGTAAACCCTTTAAAGATAGGCAAAGTATCCCAAGTACAGAGGATCAACGGAATCAATTTACAAAAAGTTTGCTGAATTAATGGAAAGAACTGCTATAAAGCAGAAAAAAGCTGCTTCTAATATTCTTGCTTTCAAATCTCCCTCTTCCCAACACACATACACAAACACAAACACATACACACAGTTTTCCAGGATACTCATTTCCTTTTCTATAGCATTTATTTATCAATATCAAAACAGATGAACACTTTAACTACAGAATAAGTTCTACTCCATTACGCTCCGTTTGTAACTAGTCTTTTCACAAGACAAAGATGTTAAGAAAACTCCCAACTGAAATAAATCAATTGGAAATGAGTAATCCATGGAGGTCCATTGAAATAAAAAATATCTTTCTGCCTAAAGACCTCCCTATGGTAATATGGCAGGAAAACATCACTTAGGATTTTCTAATGTAACATGGATTCAAAAGTGGTCCTAGCATTTGTATCACTTCAGATATGTCTATTTTCTCTAGTATCACAATGTTTTCAGACCTTGGAACGAGCCTTAAGCACCTGTCTCAGCATTTACCCTCACCTTAGTCAAAGAATTAAATGGTCCAACAGAAGTGAGTACAAGGGATAATGTTGTAAAAAATTACCCTGGCATGGGTATATATATATATATATATATATATATATATATATATATATATATATATATATGAATTAAATGGTCCAAACCCTAGTAGCAATTGCAAAAAATAAATATAATAAGGGTCTTGGGTGCAGAAGCAGAGCCAACATAGCAGATTAGAGGCAGCAACCCAGCTGAACTCTCCAAACAACTGTAAAATACCTCAAATCAAACTTTTGAATGGCTTTTTTTTCCAGTCTAAGAAATTTTCGAAGGACCTCAGGAGACCCACAGTGTCAGCATAGCAACAGCTTTGGGAGCTCTCAGCCCAGAGATGGTAAGGGGGTCAGACACCTCGTCAGAAAGTTTCACAGGGGAACTTTTGCTGGCACTGGGAGCAGTTGGCACTGGTTAACAATAGTGGTTCCACAGTGGAGAAGAGGGTCTGTGGTCAGGTACAAGGGAGCAGGAGTCCTAGCCACAGTTCCAGGACCAAGAGGAGTATTAGTGCTTAAGAGCACAGGGGTCCTTCCTAGGTAGACCAGAGTGCAGACCAGGAGAACAGTACCACACACCTCTTCCCAAATCATATTGAAAGCTTGCACACTCCACGGCACTAATTCAGCTTGAGAAAGCCAAAGCTTGAGGCAGCACCTTCCCATCACCAAGTGAGCACAGCCCAACTTTTTTTTTTCCTTTATTTTTTCTGGCTGTGTGTGTGTGTGTGTGTGTGTGTGTGTGTGTGTGTGTGTTGTGTATTTGTGTGTATTAACTCTTTTATTACACGTTTATGAATCATGTTGAGAAAGAAAATTCAGAACAAAAGGTTTTTCTCTCCCATAGTTTTTCCATGGGAGAGGGAAAAAAAAACAACAGAAAAAAGAAGTGAACCTATATGTATTGATTTACATTCAATCTTCATAGTTATTTCTCTGGATGCAGAAGGCATTTTCTGTCCAAAGTTTATTGGGATTGCCTTGGATCACTGAACCACTAAGAAGACCCAAATCTCTCCTAGATGACCGTCACACATTCTTGCTGTTATTGTGTACAATGTATTCATGATTCTGCTTCAATTCATGCAAATCTTTCCAGACCTTTCTGAAATCAGCTTGTTCATCATTTTTATAGAACAATAATATTCCATTACCTTCATGTACCACAACTTATTCAACCATCCCCCTATTGATAGACATCTACTCATTTATAACCTAACTTTAATGTAAAATTCAAAGTTAAGAAATAAGCTAGGAAAATGAGAAACAAAAAGAATTTGGCCATAAAAACTAATATGGTGTCAGGGAAGACCAAGACACAAAATCAGAAGAAAACAATGTGAAAACAGCTATAACAAGAGCTTCAGAGAAATACTCAAGGCCAGAAAGAATTCCTAGAAGATTTAAAAGATAGGTAAAGGAAAAGCTAGAAAAAAGAAAGACATGAGAAAATTATAAAAAGAGAGTTAAATGCTGAAGAAAATAACACCTTAAAAAATTGGCCTCTTGGTAAAAAAAAAAAAAAAAAAAAAAAAAAAAAAAAAAAAAAAAAAAAAAAAAGCACAACAATTCACTGAAGAATAGACCTCCTTAAAAAGCAGAATTGGTCAAATGACAAGATATACAAAAACTCACTGAAGAAAATAATTCCTTGAAAGTTAGAATTGGACAAACAGAAGCTAATGATTACATGAGACATCAAGAAACAATAAAACAAAATCAAACAAATAAAAATAGAAAATATGAAATGTCTCATTGGAAAAATAGCAAGCTGGAAATAGATCAAAGAAAGATAATTTAAGAATAATTGGACAACCTGAAAGCTATTGTCAAAAAAACTCATATATTTCAGGAAAGTTATAGAAAAATTACTCCAAAATTTTAGAACCTTAAATTTAAAAAATTGAAAAAAAAAAAAATCTATTGATCACTTCCTGAAAGAAATCCCAGAAATGTTATAGCCAAATCCTAGTGCTCTCAGGTCAAGGAAAAAGTGTTGCAGACAACTAGAAAGAAACAATTCAGATATTATGGAACCACAAGATCACACATTTAGTGCCTTCCACATTAAAGGAGGAGAGAGCTCAGAATGTGATATCCTGGAAAGCAAAGAAACTGGAACTGCAATCAAAAATAACCTGTCCAGCAAAACTGAGTATAATCCTTCAGGGAAAAATGCTTATTTAACAAAATTTTGGGCTTTCAAGCAGTCCTGATGAAAAAAAACAACTGAATAGAAAATTTGACAAACACAAGATTCAAGAGAAGTATGAAAAGATAAAAATGAAAGCGAAATCAATAGGAACTCATAAAGGACTTTAAAATTCTTATATGGAAAGATGGTTCATGTAGTTCCTAAGAACTTTATCATTATTAGTGCAATTAAAAGGAGTTCACATAGACAGAGGGCATGGGTGTGGATCAACTATGTTGGAATAATCTCCAAAAAAAAAAAAAAAAAAAATGAAGGGGTAAGAAAAAAGAATGCACTTAAGAGAGGGAGGAAGGGAAAGAATGTGAAAAATGATGAAAAGAGATAATCAGGAAAATTACATTTTGTTAGAAGTATGATAGATAGATACAGCTAGATGATTCAATAGAGTACTGGCCTGGAGTCAGTAGCACCTGAGTTCAAATTCAGCCTCAGACACTTAACACTTATTGACTGGAGCTGGACACCCTAGACAAATCACTTAACACAAATTGCCTTGTGCCCCCCCCCTCCAAAAAAAAAAAAAAGTACAATCCATAATGAAATAGCATTTAAAAATTTACATCAAGTTTCTCTAATAAAGGCTTTGTTTCTTAAATATATAGGAACAGAGTCAAATTTGTACACATAAGAGTGATTTCCCAACTGATAAATGTTGAGTTTTTAGAGAAAGAAATCAAAACTATAGCCATGTGAAAAAATGTATACAAATCCTATAGATTTGAGAAATGTGAAAACAATTTTGAGATACCATCTCATACATATAAGAAATGACAAGTACCGAAGAGGATGAGGGAAAACAGATACATGAATGAATAATTGGTGGAATAATGGACTACGCTCAATGTCCTATAAAACTCTGCATTCCCTTTGATCCAGTAAGACCAATACTAAATTTATATCCCAAAGAGATGAAAAAGAAATATTTAAGATGACCTATTTGTAAAAAACATGTATGACAGTTTTTTTTTTGTTTTTTGTTTTTTTTGTGGAGACAAAGAATTGGAAATCGAGGGAATGCCCATCAATTGGGAAATGGTGGACAAGTTGCAGCATATGACTGTGATAGAGTACTATTATCCTAAAAGGAATGATTGGGACGGTGAGGAACCTTCATCGCAAGACCTATATAAAAACTTATATAAAGTGAAGTGAAAAGAACTGAGACATCAAGTAATAGCAATGTTATAATGATGATTACCTATGAAAGACTGATCAAAGCAATTAACCCAAGATAATTCCAAAGATTTCATAAAGAAAATGCTATTTACCTCCAAAAATAAAAATGAACTCAAGTGCAAATAAAGTATCATTTTCTCACTTCTTTTTGTTTTTTTTCAATATGATTAATATAGAAATATATTTTGCATGATTTCACATGTATATTTGATATCATATTGCTTGCCTTCTCAGTGGGTTGGGGAGGGAGGGAATTTGGAACTCAAATTTATTTTTTAAAAAGAATGCTAAAAACAAGTAAATAATAAATCTCTAAGTTATAGAAAATAAATAAATGATGTAATTTCAGGTTCACTCTATAAGCATTTTAGTTCATTACTTCAATAGCTGTAAAAGTGTTATAAAGTGGTTGAACTGAACAGCACTATATAATAGAAGATGGAGGAGGAAGAGGAGGAAAACTGAGATTTATATAATGCTTTAAGATTTGCAAAGTGATTGATGCATATTAGCTCACATAACAGCCCTATAAGGCAAGCACTGCTATTATTTCCATTTTTACAGATGAGAAACCCGAGTGATTTTTCAGGTCACATAAGGAATGGAGAAAGGATTCAAACTCCAGCTATCTGGTACCAAATCTAAAGATCCTTCCCTTGCAAGAGGAGAGATTTGAAATAGCTGGGAAACTGTCTGTCCATCAGGTCACCTAGATGACTGACAGACACATGTATGAGAATTCAACTAATATTCTCTCTAGTTGGGAGCAGAGTCGACAGATGCTTGTCCTGGACATTGGCAAATCTGTTTGTTCTCTCCCTTCACTCCAACTAAAAGCTAAGTTTGTAAATTATTTTACAGATATTCTATACTAGCCATGAAAATACATCTATAATAGCAGCAAAATGTCTTGCAATTTTTTTGCTTATAAATAGTGGAGAAGCATGATTATGTGTGGACAAGAGAAATATAAATTGTCCATCCCCTGGGTCCAAAGAGCTGCCATCCTATTTTATAAGATTATAGAATCACAGCAGGATGATTTCAGAGAGGTCTGGAGAGATTTACATGAACTGATGCTGAGTGAAGTGAGCGGAACCAGAAGATCATTGTACATGGCAACAACAAAATTATGCGATGATCAATTCTGATGGACATGGCTCTCTTCAACAATGAGATGATTCAGACCAGTTCCAATGGTCTTGTGATGAAGAGAGCCATTAACATCCAGAGAGAGGACTGTGGGAACTGAATGTGGTTCACAACATAGCATTTTCACTCTTTTTGTTGTTGTTTGCTTGCACTTTTTCCTTTTTCCTTTTTTTTCTTTTGATCTGATTTTTCTTTTGCAACAAGATATTTGTGGAAATATGTAAAGAATTGCACATATTTAATCCATATATTGGATTATTTGCCATTTAGGGAATGGGGTGGAGGGAAGGGAGGGAAAAAATTTAGAACACAAGATTTTGTAAGGGTGAATGTTGAAAATTATCCATGTATATATTTTGAAAATAAAAAACTTTAATTAAAAAAAAATTATGGGATCACAAATCTACAAGAGGAAAGGACCTCACAAGTCCAATTCCCTCATTTTACAGATGAGGAAGTTGAGGCACAGAGGGGGGACTTGTGTGGAGTCACATAGCTCATTAAACTTACCTACCCCTCATTACCACTTTCATAGTACAAATATATGTAGCAGTGATTTTCTGTACCCCTCTCCCCATCCCATGAAGGTTAAATTGTGACATTTTGCCCCTTCCTAAGGAATCCTCAGTGTTGAAGGTGGGGATGGTGTTTTTGATAGATATTTTTATTCAAATCCATGTAAAAATAAATTTTAACATACATTTTAAAAACGTGAGCTTCTAATTCTCTTCCTTCCCCTAATTCCACCTCCTTCCTGATATAGCAAGCAATTTGATATAGGCTATGCAGTTGTGCAGAACACATTTCCAAATTGGTCATGTTGTGAAAGAAAATACAGGCCAAACACACAGAGACACAGATACACACAGAGACACACAGAGTAAAAAAATTAGTTTGCTTCAATCGGTACTTAGACACCATTAGTTCTTTGGAGGTGAATAGCATTTTTCATCATGAGTTCTTTGGAACTGTCTTGGATCACTGGATTTTTGAGAATAATTACTTCATTCAAAGTCAAGATGTTAAGTGGTCCCATAATACACAGAGCACCAGGTTTAAAGTCAGGAAGATGAACTTATCTTCCTAAATTCAAATATAGCCTCAGATACTCCGGCCAAATTACTTAACCCTGTTCACTTCAGTTTCCTCATCTGTAAAATGAGCTGGAGAAGGATATGGCAGCCCAGTCCAGTATCTTTGCCAAGAAAACCCCAAACAGGATCACAGAGTCAGAAATGATTGGATAGGGCAACATATGACAACAAGGTTCCCCAATTACCCTGAAGGGTGGAGGTGTTCTCTCATCTCTGCCATTGCCTCAATCTTTCAATGATGGTGCTATCAATTTTAGGGCTCCAAGAACCATGTTCCATTTAGCCACTTCTAACTGCCAGATTAGCTTTTATAGAATAACATATAGAATAAAGAATAATAAAAAATATTATTATTCTATTAGAACTTAAAGGTACAGCCGGAACAATGATCACTTCCCCCTAACATCCAGTGGGCATAATCCCCACCTGCTACCTCAGTCAGAGGAGGGGAGGGAAGTTAGGTTCGTTTAGATCAATTCCTTGATTGCATTGTTCCCAAGTCCAAACGCCCCTTTCTTCCATCCTGGGTTTGTATTCCAGCACCCCACTTCTCAGGGATATCAGAACCACAGCACTGATTCTTGGAGGTCCCTGGGCTTGGCAAAGAAAGGGAAGGTGGCCTTCTGGCCCTGAAGGCCCCCCTCTTGGATAATGCTCATGCAGTACCTGATGTGAGTAAACACATTTTTCACCACTAGATTCTGCTGGAAAGAAAGGGAGCCTGTGCCATAGACAGATTTTAAGATGCAAAGCACCCGGTGGAAAGCGGTGACTCCCAACCATTGCGAGATCCTCTCCTGCACCAGGGCCTCTTCTGTCCCACACGGATCCTCCATTTGAATGGTTTGGAAATCCACCAACCATTACACGGAAGACTGAAAAGGAAGCAGTGAAAAGAAGGTCCCAGCACCCCCAGTGCTTCCTTGTCAGGGACAGAATGTTCTCTTTAGCCTTTGAATCACAGGCTTGCAGATTTGAGACGGAGAAGATGAGGAGTGCTAGAAAAAGGAGATTATTTGCTAGACAAAATACACCAGCACAATAATCAGGCTTTAGATTTGCACAATAAAATCAGGAATGAGGTTTGAGTGGGTGACAAATAGAGACCATTCCTCTGTAACAGGCTTCAATCTTTAGTTCAGACATAGTAGCTGAAAAGAGAAACAAATTCATCTTAGCCAAGGGCATCGGTGAAAGCAGTGTCATTGCACTTAACTACTGTGTCAGGCACTGTGCTAAGCAATAGGGATATATAGAAAAGCTATTTCAGACTCTCTAAGAAGCTCAGTCTTAATAGGTGTGACAACAGGCAAACTACTATGTATAGACAAGACAGAGACAGGAAAAGTGAAGATAATCAATAGAGGGAAAGCACTACAATTAAGGGGGGAATAAGGGAAGGCTTCTTATAGAAGGTAAGACTAGTTGGGACCCAAAGGAAGCCAGGGAAGCTGGCAGGGGGAGGAGAAATTTAGAGAGTTCCAGCTATGGAGGACCATTGATAAAAATTCCCAGAAGATGATATTGCTGGGTCATGAGGTAGGGGGACGGAGGTAATAGTGGTAATGTGTAAGACTAGAAAGATAGGAAGGGATCAGGTTATAAAGGTCTTTGAATGCCAAATAGGAGTTTCTATTTTTTATTTTAAATTTCATCCATACTAGGGAGCCACTGAAGTTTATTAAGCAGAGAGAGGAGGGGGGGATAACAAGTGTTTTGGAAAATGACGTCTGCGGCTGAGTGAAGGATGCTCTGGAACAGGGAGGGATTTGAGGCAGGAAGACAGAGGAAATGTTCTTCCACAAATCTTGCCAAGTTGTTTTACTAACTATCTTTGCTTTGGACTAATTTTGTCTTCAGCTAGATTGGATAAAAAGTCAACATTTCTGAAGGATCAGGAGATATTGTTTTGAGAGAAGCAGGACCCTGAATGTTAAAGAGGGACAGTTGGGGGGTGAATGCTGGCCCTGGAATCAAGAAAACCTGAGTTCAAATCCAGCCTCAGATATTTACTAGCTGTATGATCCTAGACAAATCACTTAACCCTGTCTGCCTCAGTTTCCTCATATGTAAAATGGCAAAGCACTCCATATCTCTTCCAAGAGAACACTAAATAGAGATCATGGACATATGACTAAACAACAAAGCAACAACAAAGTTTAATGGAAACAAATGAAAAAAGCGTATCCATTTAAAACATAGGAACAAAGAAAAAAAGATTGACTAAACACAAGTCAACATTAAATGTTAAATATCACAAGTTATTTAACATGTTAAATGTTAACTAAAAATTATGAAATCTGGCTTCTGATCTTGGTTCTGTTTAAAAAACAGAACAAAATAAAATGAAAGCCAATGATGTAACTTTGGGAAAATCCTAAATTTGGTAGGATTCCCAGCTAGAAAGGACCGAAAGAGTCCATCAAGTCCCACCCTCACTTTACAGATAAGGCAACTGAGGCACAGAGACGTTAAGTGACTTTCCAAGATTACACAGCTTTTAAGTGAGACAATATCTGAACACAGCTTTCTGAGTCCATATCCAGGCCTCTAGATCTGACTCCATAAAAATGAAGGGAATAGACTAGATCACATTACAAGATTTCTATATGACTTTTAGCATGTCCATTTACTGAGCAGCTATTTGGTTTTGTTTCTTGTTGCTGTTTTTCATAATAATAGCTTTTTATTTTTCAAAATACATGCAGATAGTTTTCAACATTCACCCTTGCAAAACCTTTTTTTCACATTTTTCTCCCTCCCTTCCTTACTCTCCCTTCCCCAAGCAAACATCCAATATAGGTTAAATGTGTGTAATTCTTCTAAACATATTTCCACACTTATCATGCTTGAGGAGCTATTTGTTACAGTAAAAAGAAGGTTGCATTTAGAGTCAAGAAAACCTGGATTCGAATCTCAACTCTTGACAGTTGCTATGTGAGTGATCTAAAGCAAATTACATCACCTTTCTGGGACTAACAAATGGGAAGAGTAACATGAGAGGATTGAATTAGGTTCTGGCAGTCAGGGAAGTCTCTTCACTGAACTCATACATACTATTTCTCCCTTGGATGATGTAACTTCTCCAGAGCAGTTCACTCACCTTCATCTCTGCAGTCTCAGGCAAGCCTAGTGTCTTGTACATAATATTGTTTTCAGTCCTGTCCAATTCTCCATGATTCCATTTGGGAGTTTTCTTGGCAGAGATACTAGAGTAGTTTGCCATTTCCTATTCTAGCTCATTTTACAGATGAGGAAACTGAGGCAGAAAAGGTAAAGTAATTTGTCTAGGATTACAGTGTCTGAGACCAGATTTGAACTGTTTTTTTCCCGATTCTAGAGGCAACACTCTATCCACTGTGCCATCTAATTGCCAATCTTACACATAATAGGTGCTTACTAAAAGTTTATTCAACTGAATTAGATTGAATGAATTGAGTGACAGCTTGGTATAATGAAAAGATGCCAGATTTGGAGGCAGAGGCTCTGCTCTGAATCCCAACTCTCAACCTGAGTAACCTCAGGGGAGTCAGTTCCCCAAAATAAAGGGCTCCCACCTAGCTGTTAATTTCTTTAGTAGGGAGGCATTTTGCATTTGGGATTGTTCTCCTAAAGACAGAAAACTCATCGGGAGATGGGTTAAAGTACAATGAGGGTAGGAAGATAGTTTCAGAGTAAGATTGAGAAGGACTTTAAAAACTAAACAGAGATGGAGAGAGCCATCTGTACCCAGAGAGAGAGAGCTGTGGGGACTGAGTGCAGATCACAACAGTTTTTTCACTTTTTGTTGTTGTTTGCTTGTGTTTTGTTTTCTTTATCATTTTTTCCCCTTTTTGATCTGATTTTTCTTGTGCAGCATGATAATTGTGGAAATATGTATAGAAGAATTGCATATTTAACATATACTGGATTACTTACTGTCTAGGCGAGGGGATGGGGAAAAGGAGGGGGAAAAAAATTTGGAACACAAGACTTTGCAAGGGTGAATGTTGAATGTTATCTATGCATATGTTGTAAAAATAAAAAGCTTAAAAAAAAGAAACCTACTTTCTAGAATTGTAGTGAGGATAGGATGAGATGTTTGTAAAGTACATTGCAAACCTCCAAATGCAATTAGCCATTAGCTGTGAGGAAGGTAAACAGGGTTAGCTCATTGAGGATATGGAAGCAGCACACACGGACTGAGCTCTCTGGACCCTGATCTGTGATACAGAATTAAAAACCGCCTGGGAGTGCAAGCCAGGAGCTGTTGCTTACCCCCATCCTGACATCGAGACTATTGTCTCCAAGTACCTTATCGACCACAGTCACTGTCCAAAGCAGATTTTTGTCTACCATTCCCATGTCAGTATCTGAATGCTAGCCAAAGAGGATGCACGAGCAGGAAGTACAATGTAATTAGGTTATTACTACGCAAGGCAATACTGAAGAGGAAGTGAACATTGCTGAGTTGAAACGGTGGTACCTAGGAAAAAGTTCCTTCTCTCACCTAATATTGTATCACCAGGGGAAAAAAGAGGGAGGGAAGAGTGATAAAAAAAAAAAAAAAATCACTTTTAAATGGAGATTTTTATCTCCCTCTCTGCAAAAATGAGCCATAAGCTCATCCTTTCCCCTGAGGACTTCAGATAGCTCTTTGTTTGGCAACTTGATACTTATATTTAGCATGACACATTACAAGATTTCTTGTTTATATCTTGTTATCCTGCTAGTTTATGGACGCTAAAACCATATTTCTTCAAATATCCATCTTCATCAATGCTCAGCACACAGAAATTTTCCATCATAAATTCTCTTTTTCATTCTTGTTTGAAAGCTCTGATTTCTATTCTAATTTCTTTTTAAAAACCATTTCCTCTTAAATCATTTTACTTTCTTGTTGTGGTTGTGATAAGGAGGAATTTATTTTTTTTGGTTTGGACATCACCTTCATGATAGCTAACATTTATATAGCACTTACAACATGACAAACACTTTACAACTATTATCTCATTTGATCCTTATGATACCCCTGAGAGGTGAATGCTATTATTATCATCATTTTATAGATAAGAAAATTGAGGTTTTAGTAACACAACTATTGTGTCAGAGGCCAGATTTTAAACTTGATCTTATCAGGTCCAACACCCTATCAATCTACCACCTAGTTGCCTATTACATTCTTTTATTGAATAATATGTATTATTCCTGTAGTGAGATGAGTGCTGAAGTTAATAGCCAGAGACACTCTGGTTCAATTCTCACCTCCAGAGGTTACTGTGTTTTCATGGGCAATAAATTTGACTTTTCTGAGCTTCATTTTTCTTCTATATAAAATGGAGATAAAGTTGCCTGTGATCTATTAATTCATAGGATTGTGATGAGCAAAACAATGTAATTTAAAGTGTTTTTCAAAGCTTAAAGCACAACACAAATGCAGTTTCAATGTCTTCTTCCCATCAAAAGTTAGGAAGTTTGGCTAGATCTGGGCTATGTGAAAATTCTGCAGGAAGATTATTATCACAGTTGGATTCTTCGCCAAAGAGTTCCCTTCTTCCCCAGCAGTCAAGTCAACAACCATTTATTAAGTGCTTATCACATGCCCAGACATTCTATTAGCACTGGAAACACAAAGAAAAGGAAATAAAATTTGCCCTCAAATCCACAACCTAATCAAGGAGACAACACATAAAAAACTGTCTAGCTTGATCACCAGCTTTCCATGGCACAAATTCCTTTGGCTTGAGAAAAGAGGGTAAAACCAGAATAAGGTATCAGATTTAATAAACACTATCCATTTTCGGGGGATGGAAGATGAAGGTGGGGGAGAGAAATGTTAAAAGAACGTGTCAAGACGTCCAGGAGAGAAAGGGCCTCTTGGAGGACAATTCCAATGGACAAATTGGATTAGGAAGAAATTATATAACTTTATTATATAGCTTTCTGGTATTGTTTCAAAAGTATGGAGTGTTTTCCATTTTTCCCATTCTTTTATGCAGTTTTAACTTCTATATATTTGGTACTTTTTTTTGTTTTTGAGGTGGTAGGTTTGGGAGTTATGCTAAGAACCGTGCACTCTGTCATCTTGCTGAAAGCCTCCCACACTTAGTTTTAATTACTACTTAAACAGTACCAAGAAATAGAAAGAACACTAGATTATGACTCAGGAGACTCTTCAGCCAGCTGACTGCCTAAAGACAACTAGCAGCAGATGGGAAAAAAGTTCACGGTATAGAACCTTTTCAAAACATTGGTTGCCAGACCTCCTTAGCCTCCCGAGTCCCTCTAATCCCTCATAAATTACTATTTCCTGTGAAAAGACACAATTGAGCACTCTTCAGGATAGCTCTCACAGGCAAGACTCTCCATCCACTTGAGAGGCATCAAAATGACCAAATATATTTTGAATGAGACAATTACTACCCAATTCATCTGTCCTCAGGGGAAAAGGAACTAGTTTCACCTTAATCATCTTATTATTCCAAAAGTGAAACCTGAAAAAGCGAATCTAGCAAGATCTCCCAGGATCAAGCTTATTTCAGACCTTCAATCCAGAGGTTTGGTTATTTTATTTCTCTTTAGAGTACTGCTTGCTCCCCTGGTGAATGGCCTAGGACCCCCTGATTTAAGGAGTTAGGGAAAGGTCAGGAAAAATGGTGTCACACTGGATTGTGGATGGAGTGTTCTCATCTGAAAGTTCCCTATATCCATCAAAGTACAGCTCTGGTCTATATTCCTATATGGAGTACTTAGCCTGAACTACAGGGAGATCTAGGGGGAGATGCTTGGGAGCTTACCCCTCCTTTGTACTGTAGGGACAAGTATTATTTGGAACTGGGTGGGTTTTCATCAATATGTCCCTTAGAGACTCACGGCTAATTAACCACCAAAAGAACTCATTGCCAGAGGTCAAAGGTGCAAAGCAGGTGGAACCTACAATAGCAGATTCTACCGTGGGAAGTCCTAGAGATATCTGGATCAAAGTCAGGATAAAATGGGTCCAAATGGTTTGTCAGGATATATGGGGAGGGCCATGGTGGAAACTGGGGCCTGTTCATGAAATATGGACTGGATGGAGGCAGAAATAACTGAGTACTCCAACATGGTGCAGTACAGTCCCCCCAAAATCTGGATACCTAAAGATTCATTTGTGGATCAAAATAGCTTTTTCATCAGTATCAAAGGTTATTGGCCACCTAAATTCCCAGATTTTTCCTGGCTAAGAGTATGTGCATGGGTAGCAATATGAAGAGTCCCAGAGAAGGTTCCAATAGGGGAAAAAAAGTCAGACTTCAGTTAACCCAGCCCACTCCTTCCCTACATAGAATGAGAAGCAAAGTCACTTCTGGCTTACCAACTAGAACAATTTTAGACAAGTGCATGGGGTCTGTTAGGGATATCAACCTTTTCTTGGCAAGGGCTATTAGCAATCCTTGGTTTATTTCCACCAGTCACTATCAGGTAAATCTGGCAAGAGGGGAGAAGTCATTATAACCAGTTATAGAAGGATGTCTATGAAGAGATTCAAAGGAGTCTGGATTATAAGAAGATGAGATATGGTCTCTTTCTCTCCTAAGAGGCAAAGTTAAGGTGTTGGGATATACACTAGGGGAGGGAGAGGGAAGCCACCCAAATTCCAGGATCTGCTTTTCAGCTCTAATACTTTGAACCCCAAAAACAGTCTGAGGCTTCTCTGCCAATTGACCTTACTATTCTTCAGTAGTTTTGGTTTTTTGCTGAGTTTTGTGGACTCCTAAAGCATTTTAAGAAATCAGCAAGTATAACATATTTAACATGTATTGGTCAACCTGCCATCTGGGGGTGGAGAGTGAGGGAAAGGAAGGGAAAAATTGGAACAAAAGGTTTGGCAATTGTCAATGCTATAACATTACCCATGTATATAATTTCTAAATAAAAAGCTATTAAAAAAAGAAGAAGAAGAAGTCAGCAAGTACATCAACCTGGTCTTGGGGTCTCAAATTTTATCCCTGGCCTAAGGGCCAAGTGTAACAACCTGATCCATAATCTTTATATGAAGTGTTTATAATAATTAGAATGGTCTTCAATGCCGTAAATCTCTTGATATTTAAAGGGGCTTCCTCTAGATCCCAGGGACTTTATTAAGTATTTTGAAATACCATAAAGGGGTCCAGTAGACCACCAGCTTGGGATAATAGTCTCAGTCAACTATGCACTCTTGAAATAGGAACCAGACCAGTAATATTGAATTGATATGGTTTTAGTGTGTGTAAGAGGCAGTGCAAAAACAGGTACAAAGGAAGCATGAAGCAGAGCCTGGGAGTGAGGGAAAGAAGGGACCAATAAGCAAAATAAATTTACCATCAACAAACTCTCTCTTTTGGCTCTTTGCCATTAAATGACATTGATTATAATTATTGCTACTCATAGAAAAATCTGCAGAAGCAAGACAGGAAACTACCAGATGAATAGCTGATATCTTAGACATACTTATCTTAAAGTATAAGGAGTGAAATAATGGTCTTTCTAATGACATTTCAGTTTCTCAAAGCACTTTCATTTCTTATTTAGATCAAACACTATTTCCTAATTTAAAAATAAGGAAACAGAGACTAAGAAAGCTACTTATGATGGTCACAAACAGCTAATCAATGTCAAACTGGAACCTGATTTGGGCTCTTCCTCTTATTATGCAAAATTACTCTAGTGTTGCCTATCAAAATCAATGAGGTATGCAGTAGGCTCTGAAACATTACCTGTTAAATAACCTCGAAATTATTTTATCAATCTTCTAACATAAAATGGGAATAAGTCATTAGCCTTATTCACTGGATTACTAATGTCATATTCAACATCTGAATCAATCAAGTCAATTTTTAATTTTTGACAACCTGATAAATGACAATATTAGAAATGTTAAAATTTTATCTGAACTTCATGAAAACCTGCTAAAGGCCAAAGCAGATAAGAAAAATTACCAAATTAATTAACTATAATCTAAGTATGCTTTTTTTGGTTAGTACATTTTTATTGTCAAGGCTAATCATTTGCTAAATGAATTATCTTCATTAGAACAATTAATGTCAAAAAATATGTTCTGAATTTGAATTTCAAAAGTATGTTTAAATATCACACATCTACTTTACTCTCCAAGATCTAAACCTGCAATGTCTATGTACTTCCAAATAAGGCAAAATGTTTCTCTATTAATCTAACAAATAACTGACAACATAATATAAGCATAAAATTAGTACTCTGCAGAATCCATTATAATTTGGTATGTTTTCACATGAATTCATGTGAAAAATAGACCATGGATCACACATTCCTACAAATTGAGAAAATCTGGTTAAAAGCCTGAAACAGCAAGTTTATTCTATTAAGTATGTCCAAGAACAGAGAAATCCCTACCAGCTTAAAAAAAAAAAAAAAAAAAAAAAAAAAAAAAAGAGAGAGAGAGAGAGAGAGAGATCATTTCCCCACCCCTGGGGCAATTGGGGTTAAGTGACTTGCCCAGGGTCATACAGCTAGGAAGACACTTAACAAGTGTCTGAGGCCAGCTTTGAAATCAGGTCCTCCTGACTTCAGGGATGGTGCTCTATCCACTGTGCCACCTAGCTGCCCAAAAAGCAGATATCTTAATAGGCTACAAAACTTTTCTAACACAGAAATCTTACAAGGGGAATGACAAAATGTAAAACATATTGTATAAATAAGTCCTAAAAATGTGGATGCAACATTTAGAAAAACTAAAGTGCTAATTAAAAATTATATCCGACATATATCGAGATTCAAAAAGATACTGTCCCTCACAAAATACCATTAAAACATTACAATCTTTTTCATAACAAGGCTATTTTAATGTCCTGACTCACAGGGGACTTATAATAATAAATCTTTCGATAATCAGACTTGCAGGAATTCAAGGATAATGGACTCTTCTTGGAATGAGCCAAGGACCAGGCACTCAACAATCAAGAAAACTATTAATAATGACAATGGTAAATGACAACATGGGCTAGTCACAGGCAGATGTTGAGACAAGATGAGAAAGGCATTATCCAGCATCCTGCGTGGATGCCCTGTGATGAGCCTAAGGGAGGACTTGGATAAGAGCTCCCATGGTGAGTGGCAAGGAGAAACTGTGACCTGCATCACTGAAAGGAATTTCTGAATCAAAGAGATCAGGAACGTTTGAGAGACAAATGATGTTTATATAAGTACTTTGCAGAACTTATCTTACTTAAGCCTCACAACAACCCTGTGAGGTAGGTACTATCACTATTATCCCCATTTTACAGATGAGGAAACTGAAGCTCAAAGAGGTTCATGTCCTGGCTCAGTCTCACAGCTAGACTAAGTCAGGCTGTGATTTCCACTGTTTTTCCTGACTCTAAGGGCAGGCCTCTCTACCCCCATCAGCTTCCTAGGGAATTTTGCATCCTGAAGATGCTACTGACTAGAATCTGTGTGATTTCAGTATCTCTCAATCTCAGTTTCTCAAACTGTAAAATAAGGAGGGGTCTTTGTTGTCCCTTTCAATTCTAAATCTATGAGCCTGCATGTCCATCCACAGAACACCATGGAAGCACTCCTGAATGCTTCCATATCCTCTACAGTCTGCCATATTTGTTACTTAGCTAAAAGAAGACGTCACAGATGGCATTTCCTATAAATCTTTCTCCCTCCACCAAAATTACAAACAACTCCAAAATAAGGACGATAGCTATCTGATACACTATACATGATTGACTCTCAATAACTACCTATTAATGATGGTAACCTCTGAATCATTTTCTCTATTTTTCTAATTCATAAAATTGGAGTAGGCCAATGGTTTTGTTCATTGGATTACTGCTGTCATATTCAACATCTAAATCACCAAGCTAATTTTTATTCTTTGGCAATCTGATGAATTACTTTTAATAAGTGTTGAGACTTTATCGGTAAAAGACCAAAACCAGCTAAAGACCAAAATAGAAAAGAAAAATGACCAAATTCATTAACTATAAGTTCTTATACTTCTATTGTCAAGGCTAATCATTTGCTAAAAGAACTGTTTTCATTAGCAAAATTCATGCCCATTAAAAGTAGAAGTTAAATTTGAATTTCAAAAATCTGCTTTAACATTTTCCATCCTACTTTTCTCTACAGCATCTAAATTTGGTCATTACATCAATGTACTTCTCACCAAAGGATAGTTTTTTATTAATCTAACAAATAATTGCCATCACAATTTAAGTATAAAAATAGAAATCTAATCTGTAATAAAAGTGGAACATTAGAATTCCTTGAGAGGAAACTAACAAGAGAATCCTCTTATAATTTGGTTTGTTTTCACATGTATTCAAACAGACCATAGATCAGATTTTATTCCTACAAACTAAGGGAATCTAGTAAAAGCCTGATACAACATGTTTACTACCCTATTAGGTAAATGGATAGTCCCAGTAGCCAAGCTGTAAAGGATCCTGAACAAGATAAGCGCTTCACCTAATAAAAAACCTGAGGTATCCTGGACAACTCGATTGTGCATTCTCAGATTTTCTTTAAGCAAAGAAAAATAAAGATTTAAGTAGGCAGTTATTAAATATAATGTTTAAAGGCACATTACACAGGAAATGAAAACTTTTTATTTAACTTAAATTTGCTTAGTTTTATATTTAGGATAAGTATAAAGGCCCAGTTAATCAATTCATTAGACTGGTCAAGGCAAGACACTTGAGCTAGACAATAGGATTTAAAAAGCGGTGGGTCTTTTAGTAGTTCTCTTGTAATCACAAAAATGGTGTTATACTCAGGATATATATATATTTTTTCATAATCTAGTATAATGCACTGTTCACAATTTGCAATATTTTGAAAACCATACAAACAGGACATAACCAAATTAGAGATGTTTGACAGACTTTTGTAAAGTACTTGGGAATGTCAGCTATTTTCCCAAATATCCATTTTAAACTACAAAAAGAACATAAATTCATATAAAATCACAACAGATGTAACAGACATCTTTCAAGGAAAAAAAAAATCAGATATTAACTCAATTTGCCACTTCCCCCACCCAAACATGACTAAGAAATAAAGTTACAAGTAGTAATGCCTGCATTTTAAAACAATTAACTGGCTGAATTAACCCTTTAAAAAAAATATAACTATACAGTATTATTGCACTCCATGAATGTGCAGTATTCCAAAACATGCCAACCCTGAAAGACTGTCTTGTATTGAGGTTTTCCAAGTTCAACGGGGCTGCAAATTAAGCATCTGGTCTGCACTAACAGCTTGCTGTCTTCAGTACAGGCCTTCATTGGTGCCAACCACGTTGTTCCCGAAAAAATCCATTAATGCCTGAAACACAGGAATAAAGAAGACGTGTCAAAGTGCTGGCTCTAGAAAGCTGCCACCCTCCTCCCCAGCAGAGACAAGGCAAAAGGAGGAATCAACATGGACCTTCCAAAGGCAAAGGAGGGGACCAGAGGACACCCGTGGCAGCACAGATCCATAGGGGGGATGCCCGGCGCAGCCTCCCTGAGGCCCCAGAGCAGGCAGAGCTCCCCCTTGGCAGGAGAGCAGCCCATTTCCTTTTCTTATCATACACTTTCCTGCTCCTTGGCACAATCTGTCATCAGCGAAACCCTTTGGCCTGTTTTTTCCCACTCTACAGCTCTCCATCCCTCTCCCTACCAGAGGTGTGAGGGTCCTTTAAATAGGCTGGCACAGTGCAAACAGGAGGTTTGAGCACCTAGAAGTAATTTTCTGTGGCTAGGGACTGCCCTATGGCCGGGATCCCAGTCATAGCAAGATATCCTCGTAACAGGAAATGGCTCCCTCTCTGATTGGCTGTGTGTGACCTCACAGACCCTTTTTAAGCCCACTGCAAGTAGGAGGTCCATCTCTTTATCCTGAGGTAGCTGAACCAAGTGGATGGATAGTTGAGAGAGGCAAGGAGCTTGATAGTGAACACATGGGTCTCTCACAGACCAGGTGTTCACTTGGGAGTTAACAGGTCAGGGCATTATGTGAGCAAGTGTAATAAAGACTTTAAGTTTGCACGTGGCTGTTCTTGAGCACACTATCAGTTATTAAACTACGATTCAAGAAATCGTAGCCAGAGATCTCTGAAGGCCTCAGAGGAGGCGAGTGGAGTAAAGTTAGTTGACACTACAAAGGTCAGTGGCCAGAGGATTCTCTGACACTCTGGGAATTCGGAGAGATTAGCAATGAAAATACCAAGTAAGGCTAGGGCTTTCGCAGATGAAGTGACTGCCCAGGGTTAAATAATAAAGGGTATTTTTCACATGGGCAATTTTGATATTTTGGAAGGTGTGATTCACAGCTACAAGGCATCACTAGGAGGAAAATTAAGCTTGAGATGGTTGAAAACTATCTGGACCAGAAGGGTAGATTCCACATGTAGTGGTTAAATGTGGTTCACCATGTCCTTCTCCAGCTCATTTTACAGATGAGGAAACTGAGCAGACAAGGTGAAGTGACTTGTTCAGAGTCACACAGCCAGTAAGTGTCCAGGTATTACCCCCTTCCCCTCGCCCTCCCCCCGCCCCCGGCAGCCCTACAAAACTTCCTTATTAAGCAGCTACTAAACAGACACTTAACCATGATCTATCATTCCTTAACTATCAATTCCAAAGTAATGTTGGTTGGCTGATTTCATCCACATCTACCAACTGGGCACAGAAGCACCTGATGATTGTACTAGAGCTCATTCTCAATCTAGTTATAGAGAATAAGGAAATGTTAAGAAACCTGAGTCACAAGGGAAGAAGAACAAATACAAGCACAATCTGTCAAGCTGGCAGACTAAACAAATGATCTTTCTGTGTGTTAAGATTTTCCATAAAAGACATTAAAGAATCAGACCATTAAAAGTTGAATCCAAGTGGAAGTACACATGTCCTGTCTTGGATGCACATTTTAACTACTCACAAAAGAGTTTTCAGGGCTGAAAGATGGGGCTATGATCAATGATGTGGGATTGAGTCCATATGCACATTGAGCTTCATTTCGTTGTCAAGAATCTGAACGAGCTGCTGCATGGATGGGAGGTGACCAGATTCCAGCTTTGACCATACTGGTACATCTACAAAAAGAATAAAATCCAAATAATTAAAGATAATTCTATGATTAACCAAATTTTAAAAATCTTACTCTACCAAAAAAAAAAATTTTTTTTTTTCAAAATACTTCCTCAAGTACTTCCTGAAGCAGCCTGGTGCCATAGGAGATGGCGGCCTGGATGCAGAATTATTAAGACTGGCTAAACCTGAGTTCAAATCCAGCCTCAGAAACTTACTAGCATTGTGACCCTGGCCATGACATTTCTTTCCTCCCCCACCCACAACAGTTTTATAGCCCTTTGGGCATAGTTTTATTTTTTTTTATTTATATATTTTTTATTATAGCTTTTTATTTACAAGATATATGCATAGGTAATTTTTCAGCATTGACAATTACAAAACCTTTTGTTCCAACTTTTCCCCTCCTTCCCTCACCCCCCTCCCCCAGATGGCAGGTTGACTAATACATGTTAAATATGTTAAAGTTTATTAAATACAATATATGTATACATGCTGTACTAAAAGAATTGAACTTTGAAATAGTGTACAATTAGCCTGTGAAGGAAATCAAAAATACAGGTGGACAAAAATAGATTGAGAATTCTATGTAGTGGTTCAAATTCATCTCCCAGAATTCTTTCGCTGGGTGTGGCTGGTTCAGTTCATTACTGCTCTATTGGAACTGATTTGGTTCATCTCATTGCTGGAGATGGCCACATCTATCAGAATTGATCATCATATAGTACTGTTGTTGAAATATATAATGATCTCCTGGTCCTGCTCATTTCACTCAGCATCAGTTCATTTAAGTCTCTCCAGGCCTTTCTGAAATCATCCTGTTGGTCATTTTTTACAGAACAATAATATTCCATAACATTCATATACCACAACTTATGCAGCCATCCTCCAATTGATGGGCAGTCACTCAGTTTCCAGTTTCTGGCCACTACAAAGAGGGCTGACACAAAGATTCTTGCACATACAAGTCTCTTTCCCTTCTTTAAAATCTCTTTGATATAAGCCCAGTAGTAGTAACACTGCTGGATCAAAGGGTATGCACAGTTTGATAACTTTTTGAGCATGGTTTCAAATTGCTCTCCAGAATGGCTGGATGTGTTCACAATTCCACCGACAATGTATTAGTGTCCCTGTTTTCCCACATCCCTTCCAACATTGCGCATTTCTTTCCCTGTCATTCTAGCCAGTCTGACAAGTATGTAGTGGTATCTCAGAGTTGTCTTAATTTGCATTTCTCTGATTAATAATGACTTGGAGCATCTTTTCATAGACCATGATATTTCTAACCCTTATTTGTCTCAATTTCCTCATCTATAAAATGGGGATAAAAACGGTCCCTATTTTTCAAGGAAGCTATGAGGACAAAATGAAATAATTATAACATGTTTTATAATCTTTAAAACATTATAAAAATACTAGCTATGGATATACACTAATTTTTGATACAGAGGATGAAAAGGCTGATAAAATTCACAAAGAACTCAACAACGTTCTTTCAACCAAGATGGTAGTACCGTGCCCTCAATAATATTAATAGATATTTTCTCATTGCTATGTTAGTGAACAATTTTCTTATGTTACAATTTATGACAGGCAAAACCTTTTTATTATGCTTGATGTTGCATGAACATTAAAATAATATAGTTTATTCAGAACCCACCATTTAGCGTTATCTCAAATGCACCTGTTGACATACACTGGTTCTCAATCATGTTACTTAGGAAGAAAACCATCATACAAGCATAGACCTAAAAGAAAAAAAAAAAATCAGCTTTATCACCACGCACAAACTATTATTTTTATTCCCACCATCCAATTATATAGTAAGGAAATTTTTTTTTAAATGTCAGTACTAACTCAATTAAAAAATCCTAAGAAAACCTATTTGATATTTATTGAAAATAGATTTAAAAGGACCCCACCAGTCCAAGTAATTCTAATAAAAGAACACTATACATGGTTCACTGAACATCTTTTAAAAGTATTCACAAAGGAATAGTGATGCAACAGTCAGCAACTTCAGGCAGAAACCTGTTAAAAGGGTTTTAAGACTATTATTATAAGACTAAACATAACCAGTTTCACACTCCTAGCAAATATCACATGCTCATATGAGAAAAATCACTTAGAACAATAGTCACTGACAGCTACAGGCACATTCTGCCCATATGAATGCCAACCCAAGAGCCTCTTCTCAGATCCTACTGAAACAGCTGTTAACTCTCAGGTTCTAAAATTCAGGCAGGGCTAAGGAGATCCCAAGAAAGAAGGTACTTCTTTGCTGTCCAGAAGGGGGTTTAGGCAGTTCTATCCCAGTAAGAAGTTAAAAGAACAAGATGGGTTTCTAAAAGCAGAGCAACAGGAAACTTAGTATTTCAGAAGAAAGGATACTCAATGGGATAGGTTGAGAAAAAATAAATGATAGTGAATATTTCTAAAGTTCTTTAAGATTCAGAAAGCACTTTACTTATGACAGTCACATTCCCATGAGGTAAGGAGTACAAGGATCATTATCCCCTTTTTCCACAGGAGCAAACTGAGGCTCAGATCTTATGGGTCACACAGGACTGGGTTTCCTGCATCCAAGTCAAAAAGACTCACACTGCCTGTCATCCCTATGGCAAGAAGAGAAATCACCAGACTCTGAGAACACTGAAACCAAACCAAGAGCAGCAGCCACAGTGGCACCCCTCACTGAGTGCTAAGCTCTCCCAGCAACAATGCCACCCCACACTTCCACTGTCAACTCAATGCAAAGAATCAGTTACTTACCTTATTTTCTTGGCCCCACTGCCAGATACTTGGAGCCTGCATGCCAAAGAAAGCAAAAGGGTCCTTGCCAACAATTATTAAGCCTATTAATACTAGTTTGAAGACTGACAGGAAAGATGCTATGTGTCTATAAAAAGAAGAGAAAAATTCATTTTTATTATAATGTAATCATCAACAAACATTCAAAGACACAAATAAAATTATACATGAAACTATAAAATTTGAAAACTTTCTAGTTTATATTAAATGTGCAAATATGTGTGCATATGCCCATAAAAACAGTAACAAAATGCTTGTTTCCCATGTCCCGTACTGGGCTTTTCTTTCCTCTTATGCATTATTCCAGATTTTGTTGTTGTTACTGTTCCTATTTATGGCTTTTGTCAGTATATTCATAGGGAGTTGTTCCTTTCTCACTATTAGAAATATATAAATATTTCTAAAATATTTAAAAATATATTAAAAAACCTGATATATATATGAAAATGCATAATAAATATAGGGACCTGTAGCCCCTGGCACAAGAAGTCTGAGGCAGTGACCCTTCTATCCCAGAAACAGGGTTCACATTTAAATGAAAGGAAAAAGGCTAAAAAAGATAAGCAAAACAGCAATAACAACAAAAGAATCCGAAAGGGAAGATCAAGACACAAACAGAGAGGACAACAGTGTCAAAACACCTATGGGCAACACTATCAGGACAAACAATCTTGAAAAACTTAAAAACTCTGATCAATACAATGACCAACTATGATTTGAGATGCTAGCAATTACTTGACAGAGAAGTGATAAAACACAGTGTAAAATTAATCATATATTTTCCTTGCCTACATAGATTTGTTAGGAGGAGTAGGGTTTTTTCCAGTTATTGAAGCAGGGGAGGAACAGGTGGAAGTGAGACAAAATAAAAGCTTATTAAAAATAGAATGAAAAATAAAAAATTTTTAAATGTATGAGTAAATTGTTTAAGTAAAATTCCATTTTGAAGAGAATTATGTTTAAAAAATTTTAAAGAGTAAAAATATTCTACTTATATAGCATGTTTAGCTTACTTGTAAAAAAAAAAAAAAAAAGCAAGCTGGTTTAAATATGACCAAAATATTGGTTATCAACTGACTTTAGTTTAATTAAATCAATCCATTAAGTTTAGACATCAATTTCTTTATTTCTTATCAATTTAATATAATGTACTCACCTATATATTGGTTGAGGGAGGTAATTCTCTCCTTCTATGCGGATGTCTGGGTACCGCTGGCTAATAACCCGCATGTACTCCTCAAACACCCGCCTATACCCTCAGGAAACACTATAAGGGAAAGAAAATGGTATTTGTATTAAATGATTTAGAACAATTTACCATGATTTATCTTGGCACAGTTGTAAAAAGCCCAGTAATTACTACCTCTGTTAATATCAAATGGTTCTAGTTTAAACATATTAAACAATGGACTAAGGCCAACAACAGCTAAGCAATAAATCCCTACTCATCCTTCCTTTCTCCCTAAAAGGGATATATATTTTTTAGTTTTCTTAATAGTCTTTCAATAAATAAAGCCTTCACATAAATTATAGCCTTTTGGAGCACTGGTTACTTTTATAGAGGATAAAGCATGGGAGAAATGCTAAAAAAGTTCATTCCATTCTTCTGAAATTTGAGCTGGGAAGTGTTGAGATTCAAAGTACATAGTTCTGCAAATGAGTAAGAAAAGAGAGTGGGAATAGGGAAGGATAAAGACATAGAGCAGAAAAGGACAATATATGTGTTTGGGGGGGGGGGGTGAAGAAGGGGTTGTGTTCCAATTTTATAGTACAAAGAATACCAGATTGAAAGTCAGGAGTTCCAAGATCTTCCATTAATCAGTGATACTAACTTCATAAAGGGATATCTAGCCAATTACATTAGATAATTCCACCTCTAAGATTCTAATTTGTTCTATAAAAAGATAATAAAGAAAATTAATCTAGAAAATAGACGTATCTTAAGGAAATCGGTGTCAACTAATACCCTCTAGCTTTGTAGTAAGTCACCAACTGATAGTTGATAACCTGATAGTTATTATGTGATGTGAAAAGAATGGAAATGTAGTGGAGAACAGTATAATCCATTCAATTCTATAAACATTTATCATGTGCCTATCATGTGCCAAACATAGGAAATATAAACAGAATGGAGAAAACAGAGATGGGACAGATACATAGGGAAAATAGAGATTGTTTAGCAGAAAGTCCAATAGTTTTAGAAATGTACTTTCAGGTCACGGGAAGGGGGTCACCAATTGAAATTCTATTATAATCTAGTCTAACTTTAGTCTGGAAAACCTAGAATAACTCAACAGATAACAGCCAATTTGGGAGCCAACATACAATAAATAGAGCTGGAAATTAAAATGACTTAGACCTAGACCAATCTCCTCATACTGGTATACCTAAGTTAATGAAATTCTAGATATAGAATTTATATCTATTAACATTTTAAACACTGAATTTTAATATCTTATCAACTTTCAAAAAATATTTAAACTACACTTATTTATATTCTTAAAGGGCAACAAAAGCTTTCAGAAATAATTCTCTAGATATTTTATATTTACCTAACTTAATCTAGCTCAAACTCAAGCAATTCAATCAAAAAAAATTAAAAACAAAGTTGTTACACTAGGTACTGAAATGCAAAGACAAAATAAAGAAACAATCCCTAAAATTCTACTAGGGAGATAAAATGATTGAGGTTTGGTGTCTGTTTATATTTAGAGTTTTCTTTAAATCTCCTGCTGGGCCAAAGGACTGAGGAACAGTGGGACTGGCATAGGACACAGTGTGTCTTAGGAGAAGGAGGGATGGAGCAAGCACAGTACACAGTTGGGGTTGGTTCTGAACACTCCAAAGTCACTTAAGGCTGCTGAACTGTGTGAATAACCCAAGTTGTGATGCTCTGAGATCCAGCCCCAAAGGATGGGATCAGAGGGGTTAGGGTCAGAAAGTAAAGAAGGTAAAATCAAAAGGGGGTGAGGAGGGAGACTAAAATTACCAAAGATCCCAGAAACAAGAAAACTCAAAGACCTTGAACATAAGCAGGTAAACATTAACAACAGGAAATACGGTCTCTCCAGTAAATGAGTCCAGGAATCTCTGAATACTGAAAAAAGAATAAAAATGATCCAACACCTCATGAAACAGAGGAGTCTAAGGAATATAAGAACATGGAATTACAACACACTGTTCCTGAGTAGTTCAAAAAGAAATGACAATTAGTAGTATGGCAGAAACTAGGCACTGACCCACACTTAACGCCATATACCAAGAAAAGGTCAAAATGGGTTCATGACCTAGGCATAAAGAATGAGATTATAAATAAATTGGAAGAGCATAGGATAGTTTACATCTCAGACCTGTGGAAGAGGAAGGAATTTGTGACCAAAGAAGAACTAGAGATCATTATTGATTACAAAATAGAAAATTTGGATTATATCAAATTGAAAAGTTTTTGTACAAACAAAACTACGCAGACAAGAAATGAGGAGAATAAAATTTATGCCCTACACAGGAAAATAATGGTCAAAATAGAACTAGAAATAGATTGGGCAAGCAAATACAAAGCAATCTAGAATAAAAGAAGCAAAAAACAAAAACAAAAACAAAAACAAAACACCTCACTATACAAGAGAAGTATGCTGATCTCAAAGACAGGATGCAGAGTCTACCTAAAGATCAGGGTCTCCCAGAGGAAAACAAGAGGATAAAAACCTTTAACATTATAATGAAAGCACTAATATAAGAGAACTGCCCAGAACTTTTGAAATGAAAATGAAATGCCAATTGAAAGATTTCTTAAGACTATTATCTCCAGAAAAAACCCAAGGATACAAACTTCAAGATACATAGTAGTTAAATTTGACAACTGAATTTAGGAATAAGTTTGGCAAGTGATCAGGGAAAAGGCCTTCAAATACAAAAGAAAGAAAATTTGACTAAAGGAAATTTGATTATTTACTATACCCTAGCAAAAATGACAAAAAATGGCAAGTCATTGGAAAGGGAGTGGAATGACAGACACTCTAATGCCTTGTTGGTAGAACTGTGAAGTAGCACAACTACTTTGGAAAGAAATGTGGAATCATATAAAGGAAGTGATCAGATTTCATTTCTGAACTTATACCCAAGGAGGCCTTTGATAAGAAGGTCCCTACAATTCCAAAATATTTGTGACAGACGTTTTTATGATAACTAAAAATTAAAAACAAAGTAGATGCCCATCAACTGGGAAATGGCTAAACAAATTGTAGTATGTGAATATAATAGAACATTACTGTGTTGAAAGAAATGATGTGTGTAATGAATACAGAGAAACACGGAACTGATGCAGAGTGAAGTAAGCACAACCAGAGAAACAATAATTACAGCAAATGCAACAATATGAATAAAAAGAACATACCTAAAAGTTGAAAGTAAATTTAACAAAATAGATTCTAAGGGTTAAGGAAGACTCCAATGAAGAGATATGAGAAGACATTTTCAACTCTCCCTCTGTGGAGGTAGAAGGTCCCCACATGGCACACATAGCATATATTTTCAGTCTGATGATACATCTTATACTAGCTGACTCAAGGATCTGGAACATGGGCTTGCATTGTATCTTATGATACAATGCAATCAATCAGCTGTGTTGATGTTTTTCCTCTCTTAAAAAATATATGCCATACTGAATGGCTCTCTGGGAAGGGATACTTATGATAACTGTGATGATAGGAGAAAGAAAAGTCATCAATTCAAAAAGATCTAAAAAGAAAAGAAATGAAGTGATAGCATAGAAAATTTAACATTGGGTAGCATTGTAACCCAACTTTATGATTTCCGTCAATGAAAAACCTGACTTTATTGTGTTTAAAGTGCTTTGTTAATACAAGTTAAATATTAAAAAGCATATTGTGGTCCAAAGTTTAAAAAGAGAAGTAAATGTATTATGAGTTTTCTAGAAGAATCTCAGTGACTTGCCTTTAAGTTAATCATTTCTATTACAATTCAGGAAATACCAGCACACTTTTCCTCAAGCAATTTTTGCTTTTTAACTTTCTCTTCTGACACATTTTGGGTAGGAAGGTAGAACAAGGAAAAAGGCAGCAAAAGTTACTTGAAATAAAAGCAAAATGTCTACAAGGAGGAAAAAACTGTTAATTGGTTAACTTATTATTGATAATTACCCATAAAAGTTGATTCCTGTCACTAAAATGAATTTTATAAATATGTATTATTCTCTTCTAAGTTAAACCATTGAAATGTTTTGATTATGCAGCTCTTACATACTTACATTATTACTTCAATACATGCATTTTTGGGTCTGGTCTCCTAACAGCCATAGTAACCCAAGTGACTTTTACCACTTCCATTTAGTAAAGACCAATGACTCATTCATTCTTATATAAGAAATGAAGCTAATTCAAATCTAGAAGTAACCTATTTTCCTTTCTTCAGCAATATTTTGTTGTTTAAAACAAAAAATTGCCTCAAGTAAACAAGGTTTAAAAAAAAAAAAAGTGCTGCAACATGGAGAAAAGTCTTTGAAGGCAGCGCCTGATTCCATTTCACATTTCCTTCTCCTACCAAGTTTGGGGCCAAAGCATTTTTGGTTCAAGTGAATGAATGACATGGGAAGCTGCAGTAGCTAGAGTTCACTTCTAGTACTTTTCCTAAGTTGTATCAGGATTGCGTCAGCCCTCAGGGTAGCAACCAGCTACCTCTGCACTGAAGACTTAAGGTGTTAAAAAAGGAGAAAATAAAAATGAAAATTGGGAGGGCAAATGGAAATTGAGCTAACTACTTCTAAAGCTAATAGCAATAATTCTTGTTTGCACTCATGTACACACACTCAACTGAGTTCCTCCTTTTATTAAATTGTCTGATACCTTTGCAGTAGTAATTACAGTTTTAAAGGAAAAAACAATTTGGACAGAACAATTATTTAGGGAGGGTGCCTTTCTTCTTAAAATTGGGGCACAAAGAACGCAAGAGCTGTAAAGTCTGCCAAATCCTATTCACATCTCACTAACAATCCCTTTTATGACATCCCCAACAAATAAGTCATCCTACTACTGCTTTAAGACTCCAATGATGGCTAACTCATGACTTCCAGAGGCAATGCATTCCATCTGCAATTAGTTCTAATTATTAGGAAGTCTTTTCTTATGAGTAATAGAGTATTTGAAAAAAGGATGGCACTATGAACTGATGCTAAGTGAAATGAGCAGAACCAGAAGATCACTGCACATGGCAACAGCAAGATTATATGACGATCAATTCTGATAGACATGGCTCTCTTCAACAATGAGATGATTTAGACCAGTTCCCATGGTTTTGTGATCAAAAGAGTCATCTACACCCAGAGAGAGGAGTGTGGGAACTGAGTGTGGTTCTAAACATAGCATTCTTACTCTTTTTGTTGTTGTTTGCTTGCATTTTACTATCTTCATTATTTTCTTTTCCAGTTTGATTTTATTTTTCTTGTATAGCTCAAGATAATTGTATAGATACGTATGCATATATTGGATTTAACATATATTTCTACCATGTTTAAAATATATTGGACTACTTGCCATGGGGGGAGAGGGGAGAAGAAGGGGAAGAGAAACACAAGGTTTTGCAAGGGCTAATGCAGAATTATGCATGCATATATTTTGAATAAAAACTTTAATAAAATTTTTAAAAAAGAAAAAAGGACAGCATTTATATATGCTATATACACATACACATTTGTTATAACAATTTATATACAAAATAATATGTATATGCTAGACATCATGCATATCTGTCATCATAAACTCTTGATTTTATTTTTTTTAATATAAAGAGGAAAATATAAGGCCTAATTATTTTTAGGGAAGCTTTTGCTGAATTTTCCAAAAATATATCTTAGAATGTTTTGAAAGTTATTCAGTGAAAAATCTAAGCAGGCCCAGTGGAGGAGGTAGTACAAAAACTTGGGGTGGTGTTAGCTAACAGAAAGCCATGGAAATGGGGCTTTACCAGGTGATAGTGCCATCCAACAATTAAGCAGAACTGATCATTTTCTGAGACAGAATGTAAGCTCCTTGAGTAGGGACTTTTGCTTGTGCATCTCCAGATCTCCCCTACACTGAGTGCTTAACACGTGTGCACCAAATTGACATTAAAACAAAGCACTCTACAGACTTCTATTCATTACTTCATTACACCTAAGCACATAACAAATTTTTCCTGCAATCTCTGTAACTTCTCACTTAAAGTATTCTTCTTACTTTCTTGGCTTCCTTCAAGTCCCAGCTAAAACCTAACATACAAAAAGCCCTTCCATATTACCCATCATGCTAGTGTCTTCCCTGTGTAGATTATCCCCAATTTATCCAGGATTTATCTTGTTTGTTCATCACTATTTGCATGCTATCTGCCTCAGCAGACAGAGAATACGAACTGTCTTTTAATTTTCTTTGTATTCTTCTACTTAGCACAGTGCCTGACATATAATGGGTGTCAATAAACACTTGATGATTTGATTATTTTTAATTTAAAAAAAAGAAAATGCTAATATTAGAAAACAGGCTTAGGAGAATTAGCTTCCTCCTTAATTCTGCTAGTGATTATATTGTAACTTTGAGAAAATCACTAATCTCTCCTAAAATGAACACTTCTTCAAAAAACCAGATTTAGAACCATACCATAAGGCATTTGAGAAAGACTTTATAAGTCCTAAGACCACTAAGTTCACTAAGAATTTATTAGGTATCTACTACATGCAAGTCATTGTACTAGGTGCTAGGAATACAGAGACAAAATTTTAACAGTCTCGCCATCAAGAACCTTGCAGTCTCCGGGAGAGAGATTAGGAGGAGATGAAAACATTAACATCTGAGAGAACCTTGATGGAAGCCAGGGACTCCAAGAAGTAGGTGAAAATAGTGTGCATTTCAGACCCAGAGGATAGTCTACACAAAGGAAAGGAAATGGGAAACGGAACATCCTAGATGAGAAAGAAGAATACAGGCCACAGTGAGAACATAGAATACAGAGGAATCACAAGAAATGAATTTGTATATCAAGATAGACTGAAAACAGCCTTTAAAGTGTTTTTAATGCCAATAAGAGGAATCTGTTTTTTCCCCCAGAGGCAAGGGGAAACAATGACAATTTCTTGAACATCTGAGTGGCAGGTGCCTTTTAGGAATGTCAATTTGACAACTTCGTTGAGGATGGATTAAAAGAGGAAAGACTGAAAGCAAGGAGACCATTTAGGAAGTTATTCCAATAGTTCAAGTGATAAGGGCCCTAACAAGGCTGATGGCTATGTGAGTGGAGACAAGGAGATAGATAGGAGATATAGTTTGAATTCACAAAATTTGGTAACTGATTGGCTAGAGAGGATGAGGGAAAGAAAAAGTTTAGGATTATTCCATGCTTACAAACCCAAGGGCCTGGAGATGGCCTTCACAAAAATAAACAAATTAGGAATTATAGTTGGGTTTAATGAGAAACATAATTAGTTGTATCTTGGACATTTTGAGTCTGAGATGCCCATACAAATCCAGAGATGTTATCTAATACTATTTTCTCCTTGAACCTTCAATATTCTCTCATTTGTACCTTGAAATATTCCTATTCTCTTTCACAGATGTTCTAGATACCAACTGATTTGGGGTCCCCTCCCCTAAACATAGGGTCAGATGCCCCAGAAGCATGTGGTAATCTTTTTAACACTGAGAATTACCTTTAAGTTCTGGAATTCTTTTAACATCTCCCCCTATCCTTTCATAACTCTCAAACATCACTTTACACTTGTACTAGTTCTAATCTCTTGATAGTTTGTCACAACATTCTTGGGAGGTGACAGGAATACCATCAGTCAAATAAGATACAGACAGGTTCGATACTGTTCTGCAATAATTAAGCAACAAGTCTAGAAAGTTTTCTTAGCTGACTTGCCAGGTTTTTTTCCTTTGCAAGAGAGAGGGAAAGTGGCCCCTCTTGTTTATTCTGTACATAAACTGTTTGTTGCTCTTGGCAAGCTTAACTGTGTATAAAAGCAGAGAGCCTAAATTTGGTCTTCAATGATTTAAGATTGATAACTGAAACTGGAGGCAACAAGATGATTTAATACTCAACTGGTGTGCCGGATGGTAGCTTTACACTTCTTTCATTGTTTTTATAATTACTTTTACTCCTTTAATTCTGAGGCAAGTCGACTTTCATTACATGGTATTTTGTGTGCCTGCCTGTAAAAAATCTGGAACTTAATCCTTGCTAAGCCAAGGTGTCCCAAGGACACTAGTTCTTTTTAAAAGATATTCAGAGAGTCTTGCCCTTAACCCCAAGTCTTTCTCTCTGTTTATTTTGTAACTTCACTCACACCCCAGTTAGGGGGAGATATTCCCCACCCCTGATCTTTTTGGCTCTAAGACTGCTTAGTTTCCTCTAGTCAGTGAACAGTCCCAATCTGTCAATAATCACTTTCTCCCTCTTCAATTGCTACTTCCATTGTTGCTAGATAGCTTGTTTCTTCCCTTCTTATCCTTGTCATAACATGGTCTAGACCACTCCTGTTTGTTTTCTGGTGTTTATTCACAAGGGAAAATTGCACATAAAAATTCAGAGATAACATATCAGAAGTACACATAAAAGCATAGCCAGACTATGCTAATTAAACTTGAACTGAGTCTCATTGGCTCACCTTGGCCCTCATTATCCCCCTAGGAGCTCACAGTATTGCCTGTTGCAGTCCCAATAATAGGATGTTTCCCATCAAAACACCTCTCTGTTGATTTAGGATGCAATCTCAAAAGTGCTCATTTATCCATTCTACAATTCCATGCTCGCTTTCAAACAACTAATATTATGACAGACTTGTTGGGGAGAATCCTTATTTTATCATTTCCCCAAAGGAGACATTGAGAACTATTAGCAGATCATAAAGTTCACAGAAAAAAAAAAAATCTTTTTCTTTGACCTATTTTTTTTTTCTCTTCTAGTCCTCTATTGAATCAGTAGCGTCTAGATGGAATAGCTTAATGTTTTTCTTTGTTTGTAGGATTGGATTACAGAACATCTTGCTTAAATTATTGCATACTCTGGAGCCAATAGTACCACAAATATAAGTGTTTTTGTTATCTTTATGTTCTCTTAAACAGATAAAGAGGAAAGAGGTTGAAACATCAACAATGATGTTACAGATAATCTGAAACAAGTTGATACAGAATAACCTCTAGATTTCCTGTGGGACAGGAGGAAACGTTCTTGCAAAGAATGCTTTTTTTCAAATATGACAGAAAAGTGGAACAAAGGAAAAGTAGACAAAAAGGAGATTGCTACAAACCATCTATCTATCTATCTATCTATCTATAAAAGTGGACAAAAAGGAGATTGCTACAAACTATATATATATATAAAAGAGATGAGAGATCCTTAGCTGAAGAAAGGAAATGAGGAGAGAGGAAAAGATTTGGAATAATTTTTCTGAAGATCGTTGCAGAAAAAAAAAAAAAATCACAGAATAAAAGAACTGTCATACAAAAGCAAGAATCCAATTGAGACAAGATAGCAAATTTGTATGTAGCCCAGTTGACATAATTACATGACTTTCTTCTGAGCTTAGCAGTACTTGAGCAGAAGTGACAAAAAGAAGATCATGATGGGGAAACTCAGATTTGGGACTTGGTAAGGCATAATTGACATTTAAAAACTGCTCATGATCCAAAAAGCAATTAATAAGCAGGATGATTATACTATACACACTGTAATTACTGACTTGTTGCAAGAAATGGTATAAAATGATTTTGTGAAAGCTTATGCATCACTGGGAAAAGAGGTAGTCAGTCATGCAGTATAGACAAAGCGAGGAATGACATGGGAGAGAATCTAATCACTGTGCTAATAACTCTGAAACAATAAAAGAACCAGAGGCCCTCCTCCTTCTCCTCCATATTGCCTCAATTCATTGTGGAAAGACATACAAAAATAACAGTATAAAACCAGATGGGTTACCCAATGTCATTTTCTAAAGCAGGTGAAATGGATTTATTGGGCAACAAGTGAATGGATGGTTTTCTAATACAGATTATAAAACCACACAGAAACAAGCTACTGTAGTGAGAGGAGTCTTCAACTACCCTGACATCTGCTGTAAGTCAAAGTCTGTTAAAAGCAGAAATTGGATTAATTCTTGCCTTGCGGTGATGACAGTTTCATCTCGAAGACAGAAGTTAACAAGGGAAACTGCTGCTCTGACTCAAAAGGAATTGTGGGTGTAAGAATGGCATGAAACTTAAGAGAAAATGACTTTAAGTTGTAATAATAGAAAGGAATAAAAACATCTAGCATCCTCTGGCAGGCACCTACCTAGACTTTAGGAAAAGTGATTTCAGAAAATTCAAAGAAAAGATCTGTATGATCCTATGATTACAGTATTGAGTGTGTCTGGGTCATGGCAAACATTTTTAGAAGGAACATGACTGAATATCAGTCATGACTAGGAGGAAGGCAAAGCATCTAAAGGAAGGGTTCTTAACCTTGGTTCTATGCAATTGTTTTTAAAAATATTTTGATAATTACATTTCACTTTAAATGACTTCATTTGTAACCTTATGCATTTTAAAAAATCATTATTCTGAAAATGGGTTTATAGTTACCAGAGGGGTCCATGACAGAAAAAAGTTCAGAACCTCTGATCTAAAGAATCCATTGTAGATGGCAAAGGAAGAGCTGAAAAGCTCAGATAAGGAAATGCACATACACAAAATGAAAAGGCATTTATATAGCAACTAAAGACTTTCAAAATTATTTACATAGTATTATTATTCCCATTTTAAAGATGAGGAAAGTGATATTCTGAGAGGTTAAGTCACTCACTTAACACTACGAGTCAAAGATGGAATTCAAAACCAGATTGGTTTCTCCCAAGTGCTATCTAGCATTCTACCAATATATCCCACTGAGAAGAGGCAAAACAAATCAGGACAGGTATGACACTATAACCAGTCTGATTAGACCTTTTCCAACAAGAAAAATGTGAAAGACTAGAGAAAATCTGGATATTGTACTGGTATGAATTATAATCAGTAGATAAAAAGAGAAAATTCCTGGTAGTACAAAACACAAAAACAAAGAAACAAACCAAAAAACAAACAAACAAAACCCAACCTCAAAGACTCATCATAGACTTTAAAGCTGAAAAGGAACATCCAGCCCAGTCCCCTGATGAGTTTCAATCTTTTTCAAAGTCCCTTTCTCCTAGGAGTTCTATCTAGAATAGGCAAAACAAGCCTACAGAAAACAAGCTGACTGCAATGAGAAGGCACCATAACACCACTTACACACAGTGTACTTTACAGGTACAAAGGATGTTATTATGAACATAACACCTCATGAAGTAAGCAGACAAATGTCTTCATTCTAAGATGAGAAAACTGAGGTTCAAAGACATTAATGACTTGTTCAAGGTCACACACTAGTGAAGGGTAAAGGGGGGGAGGGGCGGGCCAAGCTTTATGATAGCCAGCACACTGTCCGTCTTATTCTTCTGCAGACACACACCGGAGGAGAGAGCAGAACCGAGCAGGGGTGGGGGGTGGCCCACTCTTAGCATCCCTTTCACTGGGGAAGCCCAAGGAGATTCTGAGGTATCTGAATTAAGTCTTGCACTTAGAGGACGAACCCCCAGGGAGTCAGGGGGTAAGAGAGCAGTAGCTCATTTTAGAATGCCTAAGTAACTGGTCATCTAGAGAGAGCAGGTCCAAACTTCCATAGTGATTACTATAAGGAATCACTGCACTTCCAGCCCCGGCATGAAAGGAAGACCAAGCCCTTTAAAAAACACAAAATATTGTGTGAAATTATCACTGGTGTTCCTTTCAGGTACTGAACAATATCTTCCTTTTCCATCTCATATTTGATAGCTATGCTTAAGCTAAATGATATTTATCTTTTCTTGGCTCTTCCTACTACTAAAACTGAAGTGAAACACAGATAACATGTGGATTAAACAGCCCACCCAAGGGCACACTGTGGAAACAACATGTGACTACAGATAAAGGAGGTTATTTGAAACTTTGCTCTCTTATTTCCTGAGAGAACTTCAGCAAGTTACTCAGTAGCTCGGCCTTCTTTAAAGGCCCTTCATCCCCTTTGAACTATGGATGCTGGGAAGCTGGGTTTGCTGCTGGAACACAAAATGGAACCACAGAGGAGTCGCACCTATCCAGGGGAGTTCTATCACAACAAATTCAAGTCAAGAGCAGTAAATAGCTCGAAATCAGTAGCACAACCTCTTCAAAGAACAGACATTTAATAATGTAAGACATACAGGTCATTACTGATGTGTAATAATCGCCAATAGCAAGGTAGGTGTTAAAAGCAAACTCATGTTTTCATACTTCTCCTGGAAAGGGAAGAAGAAATCCCAAAAGACAAAGGAATAGAAACAAAGACTGCAACAAAGAAGAATTTCCCAAATCATTTGCATGTCCACCACTTTTGGATTAAAAGAAGCAAAAAGGTGTTAACTTACATTAGGAAGTATTTTCAAGTGAATATTAACATATTTTCTATTATTGGCAAGTTAATGTTTTTTGTTGTTCAATCTTTTTTTGATCATGTCTCTTTGTGAGCCCATTTAGAGGTTTTTTGGCAAAGATACTAGAATCGTTTGTCATATCTTTCTCCAGCTCAATTTACATATGAAGACACATAACAGAGTTAAGAGACTTGCCTAGGATCACCCTGCTAGTAAGTGTCTAAATAGCTTCTGAACTCAGGAAGATAAGTCTTCCTGACTCCAGACCTGAAGCTCTATGCCTATGGAGCTCCATATCACATGTGGAGAGTCTAATCACTATACTAACATACTGGAAACATTCATACAGGATGAATCTTTTATGGGAAAGATATGTATAAAAATAACATAGCATGATCTGCCACCTAGATGTCCTAAACTAATGTTAGAGGCTTTTAAAGGTAATAGTGGTACTTCAAAACCAATCAAAAATTTTAAAACATATCCTTTAACACTCTGCAATAACAAATTTTATATTTTTTAAAAGACGCAAAAAGCATTTCCTATGGATACACAGTTTAATTCAATGCTACAAAGCTTGCTTTTAGAGAAGTTGTTGCATATTCTGGTAATGTTAAAAAAAAAAAAAAAACCTTTAAATCCTAATATGAAAAGTGTGGCAGCTGTCACTTTCTGTGAGGTTCAGTTATTGAATTATTTTTGCCATTCTCCTTATTTGCGAACCAAAATCAGTAGCAAATTACTGACAGATTGAGTTTCTTGACTCTAGAAAATGAAAATATTTATCCATAATAATTAATCTAACCTTCAACATTCCTCTGCAACTATCATTTGCAGTAGACCTGCGCCAAATAGGCTCAAAGATGTCAACCAAGACAGGAACCTTGGCATGTCCAGCTCAACCCCTCAGCTTACAAAGAAAATGATGGCTAAACAAGATAAAAGAGGTAATAAAACGGGCAAAGCTGGCATCTGAGCCAGGCCCCCAGACTCCAAGTCTGACCATCTTTCTACTGTACCACATATTGATTCTGTGGCTTCTATTTTTGTGGTTTTCCTAACATCAAATAACATTGACAGAAATTTTAAAAATCTGTCTTAAGAGGTCATTCCATTCATCAACTACATTTAGCAAATGTTTTTCCTGAAGTCATAAATAACACAAATAAAAGGATTTCAATTCTTAATCTCATTAACAGTTTTTTAAAATGTTAAAATGAGAGATTGTATTTGTTTTGAAAACTTGGTAACTAAAAAAATTTTAACACTCTGTGAGCAAATCAACTTCTAAAAATTGTAAGTAACTAAATAACCATTCCCTCCAAGAGAGAATAAAAAATTATATGACCAATTGTAATTCTTTAAGCTGCAACAGTTATAAACTTTATTATGTAAACTCTTACATAATTTGCAGAAGGAACAAAAAGAAAAGTTCTGATAATTGTATTGTAAGCCCCTTACTATCTCACCTTGAAAATTAAGGCTTTATCGATGTCAAATAAATGGCAGGGGTCAAGGCAGTAAAGAGAAAAGGCCCTAACAGTGGCAACTTTAGTTTTTGTTTTTCTTTCTCTATATCACCTTAACTAGTGTGTGAAATATATTTATACATAATGAAATTCACTCCATACAGAAATGCAAAAAAACTAAAAGGAACAACTGATTATGCCCCTAGTTCAGAAAATCTATTTTTAATGAAAATTTAAAGCTCAAAGAATTTCAATTTTATTTTCCTTATATAAAACCAATGTCACCATCAAAATTACACCCTAACTTCATCCCTCAATCAATTTACAATTAAAAATAAAGTACTTAAAACTATAGCTATTTGTGGCATTTAGTAATGATCAAGACAGAAGACTTTTGCCTGGTTTAAAAAACAACAACAGTCTATGTCTCCCTCTGGTCCCATTTGTGTGTTGTGTTGCTATGCTGATGTAATAGCAGCACACCAGAGCAGTATTATCAACAGTTGGAAAACAGTAATATGAAGTTCAAAACAAACTTATTTCAGCCAAATACAAATTGCTCAAAAATTTAATCCCTGAAAAACAACTTTAAAACACTGTAAAAGTATTTTTATGCTTTGTTTACAGAATTTATTTGTAATTAATAAACATTTAAGTCTCTATGACACAAAGTTTCAAGTAAAATTGATATGGGTTAGGGTTAGTAGAAAGAGTCCACTTGATTAAGAATCAGAAGTCCCAAATCTGCCACTAGTGTTCAACTAGGGTAAGTACTAAAATGTTTATCTTGGATATGAGGAAAAATGGACCTGCCATTTTTTTAGGATAGGGGGCTCCCAGTAAGGGAAGCCCTTCCACCAATGTAGAGCAGGTATGGGCAAGGAGGTGAAAAGAACTGCTTATACACTTAGCCAGAATATGTGAATCCAGGCCCGCTTATCCACTACAGCATGCTGTACAAATTCTGTTGTTCATTCATTTCAGTAACAGCTAACTCTTCTGTGAAAGCATTTGGGATTTTCTTAGCAAAATTACTGGAGTGGGTTACCATTTTCTTTTGCAGCTCATTGTAAACTTACTCCAGATGAAGAAACTGAGACAAAGACAGCTAATGAGTTGCCCATAGTCGCACAACTTAATAAGTGTCTAAGGAAGATCTGAACTTGGGAAGCCGAGTCTTCAGGTTCCAGGTCAGACATTGTCTATTACACCATCTACCTGACTCAGGGTGACAGGTGCCTACCAAGTGGATGGGAATTGACTCAAAGACTTCTAAAAGAGTGCTTGGGGGTCTGCCCAGTGTCTTCCCAAGAGACCAAGCTGTGCCTGAGCTGCCCTTGCCCTCAAGACCGCCTGAACCTAGACCAAGTGGGGACCACCATACTCCCACTTCTTTTTCTTCTCTATGGGGCAAACAATCAATGAATGCAGCAAGTGTGAGCTGTACTCCAAGCCTTACCCTCCTCCCATCCCAAGGGCAGTTAAGAGACCAGAATTTCAGGCAAGTCACCCCTCAAGCCACTATGACTTTTTTTTAATGCATATTCTTTTACTAATTTATTATTATTTTGTAAAGAACATTAATGTATTTTATATCTTAATTAAGCACTTAAGCAAGAACTGTAAAGAATTAAATAGTCCTACATTAATAACCTATTAATGAAAGCAAACCACAAACAAAGATGTCTCCAACCCCATTGATAGGCATCCTATCAGAGACTAGAGTTCCATGAAAGCAGCCTTGTTTGACATATTGCAAAACGGAGGTGCTATCATACACTACTCTAAATTGCTCAACAGAGGCAAAGTCGAAAGTCACTCCTTGGGTCAAATTTTCAAAGCAGTAAAGTCATATATGGCTTCAAAATCACTCAATTGGGACAGAGTACAACATTTAAAATCCTGTATGAAAAGCCAGTCAGGTATGCAGTGCTCCCTAACAGGTGTACATTTATTTACAACCATTTGCATTACATTATCTATTACATTTTTATGGGAGTGCCTATAAATGACAGGTCCAAGACTAGAAACTAAACTGAAACTATAAAATATCAAAAGGGGAAACCACAGAGCAAGGGTGGAAAACAGTCACAGTCAATTTCCTGAAGTAGACTTCACAGTACTGTTAAAATGAAATTTTAAAGCCCTAATATTTTGAATGCTTAGTTTCTGTCATAAATATGGGAAGAGGCTTGGGTTCTTTCTACTGAAAAATAAAAGCTGATGAAGGCAAGAACAAAATGAACTTTAAAAAAAATAGAAACAAGGAATTAGAGCTAGAAGGCACCTTAAAGATGCTTCAAATAACCCCTCTCTATTGGGAAATAAGGAAACAGACCAGACTTGGGCAAGGTCACAAGGTAAGACACTAGAGCATTTTCCCTACTCTGGCGATCTGGAGAGGGGGCTCTCAGGTCTATCAATGCTCAAACCCATAACCCTGATTCAAACCCGAGTTTGCCTTTCTGGAGACTTTGTGGGGAGATCTATGTCAATTGAGCAGCATTGGGGGGTGGGGGGTTGCATATAAGTTGTATTCAGAAAGAGTAAATTCTTTTACCTGACATTTTTGTTACAAAGTCTCATCTAGGAAGAAGGGTGAAGGGACAGAAACTTTAGGGACAGAATGAAAACGAATGAGACTGCAGATTTCTGCGGCTTCTTACAAATTATTTTAAATATTCTGATAGTTTCATTTCCTCACTCTCGAGAAAAGTAAAGTGATAAATGAATAAATATATAAATGAATGAACCAAAGCTCGCTGGGTGTGAGCTTGCACTAAATGCACCAGGCCGGGTTCCCTTTCCGGTTTCCCTTTTTCCCCAAGAAAGGAGCCCCGGTTCCGAAGGCAGGTTTGGTTTGCGGGGGTGACCTTGGCTGTCAGTCCCTTGAGTCCCTTCTCATCTAGAGAGGAGGGGGTTGGGCTGGGGCTCTAGGGGTACCCATGGCTCTCGGTGTTTGGGGGTCCTGGCCCTCTGGGGAGGGAATGCACCCTTGTAAAGCCCAAGGCCCGCAAAGCAGTTGCCGGGGCTCGAAATGCCCTCCACCCGGAAGGCAGCTCCGGGGAAGCCGGACCCCAGGAGTCACCCAGCCCATGTCCTGCTTGGAGGGCCCTGACAGCCGCGGGGAGGCGGAACTCGAACCCGGGGCCCCCGGCTGCAAGGCTGAGGCTGGTCCGAAAGGCACCTGTCGGCCAGGGAACCAACTGTCAAAGTTTGGAGGCGCCCCCCCAGACCTGCTCCCCTCAGCAGCACGTGGGTGTAGCCGGCAGCCAGCCCCCTCCCCCACCCGAGTCCTCCTCCGCCGCCCGCCCGCACTAGGCCGCACAGCCCCGGCCTCGCCTGGCTCGGCGGCCGCATCCCTCCAGCCCTCGCCGCGCTCACCAGATTTGGAACTTGAGCAGCGGCCCCGTGGCGTACTGCATCTTGAGCCGCTTGCCCGGTACGCCGCCCGTGTCGGCCGAGGTCTCGCCCCGCAGCGCCGCCGCCGCCATGAGAAGGAGCAACAAGAACCTCATCGTCTTGGTGCCGCAGCGGCCGCCGCTCAGCCAGACACTGAGCAGGGCAGGGCAGGGCCAGGCCGGGCCTCGAGCCGAGCGAGCCGAGCCGAGCCGAGCCGAGCCGAGCCGAGTTAAGGCGAGCCGAGCCGAGCCGAGCCGAACGGGAGCACGAGCCGAAAGGGAGGGCGAGCGCGAGCCAGGTTTAGCGCAGGCGCAAGCGCAGGCAAGACTTGCTCCCCACCTCCCCTTCCGAACCAGGCTCTCGCGCACGCGCGGGAGCTCCTCACCCTAAGATTGGCGGAAGGAGCTCGGCGCGCAGACTCGGAGCGGCTGGGCAGAACCGGCCCATGGAGAGCATCTTTCCAAATGGAGAGTTCTCTCGGTTTACGGATACAAGGAAGCTTGAGAGGGGCCCGAAGCTGCGTTCGAACCCTGCTTCAAGCTCCATCCGTGTGACCGGGGACGAATCCCCTGCGTTCTTTCAGCCTCAGTTTCCTTCTCTGCCAAATGAGAATAATCCCCACTTCTCGGGCTTGTAGAGAGCACGAAATGATTCAAGAAATGGAGAGCGCGTTGCTCTGAGTATGATGATAGCTGTTATGGATGTTATTTTTCTTTTGATAGATTGCTAATTCTTTTTTTCCCAAATCTTGTAATTAACATCTTTTTTTTTCTTTTTAATTTTTTCTAAAAAATAGCTTTTTTATTTTTAAAATACATGCAAAAATAATTTGCAACATTCACTCTTGCAAACTTTTCGTCCAAATTTTTCTCCTTCCCTTCCTCCCACCCCCTCCTCTAGATAGCAAGTAATCCAATATATGTTAACTGTGTGCAGTTCTTCTATACATATTTCCACATTGATCATGCTGCCCAAGAAAAATCAGATCAAAAAAGGAAAATAAGAAAGAAAATAAAAGCAAGCAAACAACAACAATAAAGGTGAAAATGCTATGGTGTGATTTATACCCAGTGTCCGTCCTCTCTCTGGGTATAGATGGCTCTCTTCATTACAAGACCATTGGATTTGTCCTGAATCACCTCATTGTTGAAAATAGCCAAGTACATCAGAATTGATCAGCTGTATCATCTTGTTGTGGCTGTGTACAAATGTTCTCCCAGTTCTACTCATTTCACTCAGCATCAGTACATGTAAGCCTCTACAAGCCTTTGTGAAATCATCCTGCTGATCGTTCTTATAGAACAAAAATATTCCATAAACAATTATATACCATCACTTATTCTGATGGACATCCACTCAATTTCCAATTATTTGCTGTTGGAATCTTTACAAATTGTTAAGTCATTAGAGTTGATAGAGACGATAATTTTCTAATTTAGCATGGTTCAGTATCACTGATCTGATCTTACAAGATGTTTTGGGCCAGAACTTGAAACAAGATACTAAGTAGAACTAATTGATACAATGCTTGTGTTCACACCAGTACTCAATGGAGTTCACAAGTATGGGAGATTCACAAAGTAAACTTTGTAACTTTGTGAATTCATACCTCCCTTAGGTGTGACTCCAGGAGTCAACCTTTGGGAAATCATATATAAAGAGGCTCTTAGCTTCAGGTTAGTTAGGTACTTCAGGTGAGAGTTCAGCTGAATTAGATTGGAGAGGAGCATGCTAGGACAGACGTGGAGCACTCTGGGAGATTGAGAGCCAGAAGCCCTCTCCCAGAGGCAAGACAGATTCAACTTGGTGCTGGCTCTGGAGGCTGAAGAAAGCAGAGGCAGAAGCAAAGGACAAAGCTGCAAGAGCTACTAGAACCAAGCAGAGAGATAGGACTCAACTAACCGGGCTATTTTGGAAGGAGAAAATAAACATTTGCATTTTTACCAGCTGGCTCTATTTTGGGTGATTATTACTCTTAACTGAAACTAAGGCTGCCTCCAGAAAACCTCTCCGAGAAATCTGCTCTCACCCAGAGAGAACCATCATTATATTATATATTAAAGAAGAAAAACACCACATTTGCCACTACAAAAATAGCTGCTACAAACATTTTTGAACATGTGAGTTCTTTTCTCTTTTTTATGATCTTCTTAGGATACAGACCCAGTAAAGACGCTGCTGGATCAAAGGATATGCACAGTTTCATCGCCTTTTGGGCAGTGTGGATGTTATTATTAATGAAAGTGATCCAATTTTTTTTTTAATAGCCATCAGTCTAGAAACCTTCCTAGTGCCCCTTAATACTAATGCTTTCCCTCTTAGATTAAGGCAGCGCGTGTGTAGAAGGTGCCCACCGTGTACCAGGCAGTGTGTTAAACACTAGATGGCAAAATCCGAGCACTTCTTGCCCTCAGATCCTGATCCAATTGAGCAAACAATATACAAACAATGATGTACACATTTTCCAAGAATCAATGAACATGTTAAAAGCTGACTGTGGGCCGGCACTGTGCTAAGCACTAGAGATGCTGAGAAAGCCAAAATGAGAACACTTTCTGGCCTCAGATCTTGATCTAACAGCAGAGACAACGTGCAGACTGTATATAATCCAAGAATCAGTGAACATCTACCAAGAGCCGACTGTGTGCCAGGCACTGGGCTAAATTCTGGAAAAAATAAGAGGCAAAAAGACAATCCCTCACCTTAAAAAGCTCACAGTCTAACGGGGGAAGTAAAATACAGACAAGAGAGATTGCAGATCATCTCAAGGGGTCGGCACAAAGATTAAGAGCGCGAAAGATTTCTTGTAGAAAGGTAGGGCTTAAAGAAAGCAGGACAAAGAGAAGAAAAAAAGGAAGTTGCAAGTTTGGGGTTGGCTGATCAGGGAAAATACCTAGTGTCTAGAGATCACGTGTCTGGTGTGATTACCTCCTATTGCCCTGTATATATCCTGTTTATACATAGTTGTTTGCATCTTGTCTCCCCCATTAGAGTGAAAGCCCTTCAAAGGACCCTGTTTTTGCCTTTCTTTGTATCTTTAGCATTTAGCACATATAGCAAGCACTTAAAATATATTTTCTTACCATCTCTTTCTCAGTGTATACTATAAGTGTACATTCTCTTGGGGGAAATGCCATGTGTGTACATAAGTATACATGGATATATCTCTGTGTATATGTACATATAAATTTACATACAAATATGCATGCACATATGTTTATTATATATGGAAAAATGGGAGAGCAGCATAAACTAGAATCAGGAAAGATTTTACATTAAAAGATTTTTCACCTTTTTTTGAAAGAAGTGAGGGAGAGATTACTTGAGGCATTCTAGGTATAGGAAACTGGAAGTGAAAAGGCATGGATAGGAGAGATTTAGATTCTGAGGGTGAGAAACAGAGATAAAGACCACTTTAACTGGATTGTAGAGTGCAAGAATGTGTAATGTGTCTTCGAAGGAATGTTGCAGACAGGTTTTAAGGTCTTTAAAAATCAAACAAGTTGATAATCTAGAAGCAATAGGGAGTCACTGTAACTTATTAGAAGGGGAGAGGCAGACAAACCTATGCTTAAAGAAAATCACTGCTAAGTATGTGCAGGGTGGATCAAAAAGTGGAGAGACTAAGTAGTCTTCCTAGGCAGAAAGACCAATTAACAAGTCTTTATGGTGGTCCAGGTGAGAGGTGATAAGGATATGAACTAGTGTGGCTGGGTATGCAGAGAGAAGGGAACAGATTTGAGAAATGTAATAAGTCAACCATTATTTATCACATGCCTACTATATACAAGCAATGAGTTAAGTGCTGGAGATAGCAAAGAAAAACAAAAACAGCTTGTTCTCAAGGAGCTCACAGTCTAGTGAAGGAAACTACTTGCAAACAACTATGTACAAATAAGATATAGACTGGATAAATTGGGAGTAATCAGAGTAAGGGCACTAAGATTAAGGAAAACTAGGGAAAGTTTCTTGCAAATGGCTTGTTAACTGAGACTTGAATCCAGAAAATCTAAAATGTGAGGATGAGGAGGAAGAGAGTTCTAGGCATAAGGGATGGTCAGGGAAACCACTCAGAATTAGGCAACAGCATTTGAGGAATGCAAGGAACCCAGTGTCACAGGATCACAAAATATGTGGGTAGGGTGGGGTGGGGTGAATAAAATATAAGAAGATTGAAAAGGTGGGAAGAGGACAGGTAATGAAGGACTTTAAAATCCAAACAAAGGCCTGAGGGTCATAGGGAGCTGATAGTGTTTATTGAATAGGAGTGGGGTATTATATGACCAGACCGGCATTTTAGGAAAATCAATTTGAGAGTTAAGTAAAAGATGGTTTGGAATTGGGAGGGAGAGACTTGAAGCAGGGAAATCATCCAGCAAACTATTGTAATAGTAGATAAGCCAATATCAAATATCAAGGTTTAATAAGGTGAGGTGATGAATAGTTTCAGTGTCAGAAGAGAGAAAGAGATAAATATGAAAAATATTAAGAAGGTAGAAATCACATGATTTAAGAAGTCTTTGAATGTGATTAGGAGGTGGGGCCCGTAGGAAGTAACAGTAGATGGTAATCCTTAATTTGTGAGTCTGAATGACTGGAATGATGGTTGTACCCTTAAAAGTAAAAAAAAAAAAAAAAAAAAAAAAAAAAAAAAAAAAGCTAGAAGTTAGAAATTAGAAGAAGGAGCAATTTTGGAGGAAAGAGAATGATTTCCATTTTGGATATATTGAGTGAGTTTATGATGTCTATAGGACATCCATTTCTACTGGAGGTCAGAAAAAAAGTTAGGGCTAGACAAGTGGATATAGAAGTAGAAATAGCAATGTTTGAATACTGACTGGATATGGCCATGTTAAGGGAGAGTAAACACTTTGTTGTTATATTGGGATAATATAAGGATAGTGGTACCATTAAAATTGTGAATTTTGTAAAAAGATAGATTTGAGAGGATTTGTTTAGTTTGAGATGTAAATCTCTCTTGAAATGTCCAATAGGTAGTTGGTGATTCAGGAATGGAATTCAAGAGAACAACTAGGAACAATTAAGTAATTGAGTCATCTGGATAAAGTTGACAAGTGTTTGGGAATTTATAATATCACTAGGTGAACATAGAGAAATAGAGTGGTTTTGTTCCATTTGGTTTAATTAAGCAAATGTTTATAAAAGAAACCAGTTCAGAAACATGAAGTTTCTTTCTCATGGTCACATTAACAATAAATATTAGAGGTAAGATCTCAAAACAAGGCCTTATTAACTCTAAATTCAGTGCTCTTTATGCCAAGCTGCCTCTCATTCTCAAGACATGAATAAATTCATTATGTTTCAGTTTTATTATCAATAAAATGTTACACTCAGTATCTCATAAAGTTGTGAGAAAAGAACTTTATAAATCTTGAATTGACATATAAGCTGAATTATGATTGTTATTGTAGGTAACATATTGTTGAGTTATGTATTTAGTATAGTTATAAAGTACCTATGGTATGCAAGGCACTAGGAGGGGGAAAAAACTGCTCTTTAGAAAGTGATAGTGTTATATGATCCTTTTTAATTTTATAGGATAATTCAATATGTTTATATTGTTATAATTAGTGATTTGATTTATCCTTTGCCATTTTTGTTAAAATATTTTTTTCTAGAAAAGAATGTAGTCTTCATAAAAAGACATGTTTTATTATAGCTTACTAGAGTTTGCATTGTAAGCATATGAATTAAGAATGTATATAAATCACAAATAAAAGCAAAAAACAGTTTATACTATAAGAATAACTCTTGACAAAATAAAGAATTTAATAAGATGGTAAAAAGTCAAATATGAACAATTATAATTTTATTTAATAATTTTAACAGGTCAAAAACAATAACAAAAAATAAACAAAATTCCTATATTTTATACTATTACTTCTAAATATTAGAGGAGAGCCTATTATTCTGTGCTCTCTTTACTTCTTTATTCTTTTCCATGGCTTTAATAATCACTACTATGTGTAACTGAGCAAGACAGAGATTAGAAAACAATTTAATAATTTATTTACTGTTGAGATTTACTGGACCAAATGGATCCATGGTTTGGTCCCAGGGCTGAATGAGACTATTGTCTCAAAGAATCCAGCAGTTCAAGTCAGATACAAGATTCTTTTATAGGATAACAAGAACAAGAACATAATGGGGGAGGTACCTGGATGGGGATGACCTAATGGGGGGAGGCACCTAGGATGGCATAATGAGAAGTGGAGAGGCTCCTGAAATTCTAATAATATCTAAAGTGGATAAAGACCTTTATCCTATCAAACATTAAGAAGGAATGGTTAAACAGGATGATTTCAGAAAGGCCTGGAGAGAATTACAGGAACTGAGGCTGAGTGAAATGAGCAGGACCAGGAGATCATTATATACTTCAACAACAATACTATATGATGATCAATTGATGGACCTAGCTCTCTTCAGCAATGAGATGAACCAAATCAGTTCTAATGGAGCAGTAATGAACTGAACAGCTACACCCAGCAAAAGAACTCTGGGAGATGACTAAGAACCATTACATTGAATTCCCAATCCCTCTATTTTTGCCCATCTGCATTTTTTTATTTCCTACACAGGCTAATTGTACAATATTTCAGAGTCCGATTCTTTTTGTACAGCAAAATAACGGTTTGGACATGTATACTTATTTTGTATTTAATTTATACTTTAACATATTTAATATGTATTGGTCATCCTGCCATCTAGGGGAAGGGGTGGGGGAAAGGAGAGGAAAAATTGGAACAAAAGGTTGGCAATAGTCAATGCTGTAAAATTACCCATGCATATAACTTGTAAATAAAAAGCTATTAAATATTAAAAAAAAAAAAAGAGGGAATGGTTATAACCTGAGGCAGAGTAACTGAATAGGATAATTAGGGAAACTGAGTCAGTCATTAAAAGGGAACTGTGACACAACATGTATACTTAGCATAGTATATAACACAAATTGGTTAATTAATAAATAATAAATTAGGATGACTTCTATGTGTAAGATGCCCATATCTATCATTTCAACCCTAACCTCACCAAAGGTCATATATTTCCAACTTCTTACTAGAGATGTTTACATTTAGATGTTGGACCAGCCTAGATTCAATATGCCCCAAACTAACTTCATTCCTTCCCAAAACCTATGCCACTTGTAAATGTACCTCTTTTTGTTAATGGTATTACAACTGTCTCAATCACTTAGACTTAACACCTCAACTATGATAATTTCTCCTGCACTGAATCAACTGCTAAGTCTGATAGATTCTACAACCTTTGAATCTCTTGCATTCACTCCCTTCCACTCATACTGAAACTATCCTAATTCAGGCATTCCTGCTTTCCCAATAGTACTATTGTAATAACATCATACTGGTCTGGCTCTCTTTAGGCACTTACCATTTCCTCCATATCTTCTTATTCTGTGCATGTTGAGAAAAGGAATCAAAACTATGGTATTTGAGATTAAGCTGAAGGAACTAAAAATATTTTGCCTAGAAAAGAGAACCCTTGAGAGGTAGGCTATGAGAAATGATATGGTTGTTGTTTTAATGTACCTTAGGATTGTAATATGGAAGAAAGATTAGATTTGTTCTACTTGGTCACAAAGGAAATAAAGACACTTTACAAAAAAAGGCAGATTTTGACTTGGTGTAAAGAAAACTTTATAACAATTAAAGTTGTCTCAGAGAACAAATAGCTGCCTCAGCATTAATGAGTCCCTTCTAACTGGAAAATTTCAAGAAGATGAATGCTGTAGAGTTTCTTCTTTAGGACTTCAAGACCTTGCAAATCTCTCCTAATTCTGGGATTCCAGTGTTCTAGAAGTTCTATGAACTTCTATGAAGTTACAATGAGAGAGAAAGCTAAAAAAAAAAAAAATTGCTTTGACCAGATGATTTGGAAGGATAATAGAATGCAAGGTGTATGTATTCTGTTTATAAGACAATTAGAACTATTGAGGGCATTGTGAGGAAAGTACTAAAAAAAAAAAAAATCTGTTTTTACTCAAATGTGTTGCAAAAGGAAAAGGTTCAGAAAGAAAAAAGGGCGAGAAGGTTTTTTGGGTTTGGTTTGTTTTTTTTTTAGTTCTGAGAGTTACTAAAATAGGTAATTCTTCTTAGGCATTTTATATAAAGTAAGTTCTACTTAAACTGTAAGCCATAAATAGAAATGGAGAGACACTTACTAGCTGCGCAACCCTAAGCAAGAAACTTAACCTCAATTTCCTGCCAAGAAAACCCCAAATAGAGTCACAAAGTCAGACATGGATGAAAAACAACAAAACTACTTGGCAGAAATTAGGGGATATGTGTATATATATACATGCATACCTACACACACAGACACACACACACACAGCTGTCTGCCAAAGACATGTGCTCTTAATCAGAAAGAAAGGCAGTAACTGGTATTTTGAAGAGTCTCAGGGAAGGTATCAGGGTTTGTCTTTCTTTAGTTTGTTGTTATTGTTCTAACTCTGAAGAAAGAAAGAAGCTGTGAGCTTCCTGGGAAAGAGCAGAAGTCACATGAACATTAGTTCTCTGAATCATAGAGATTCGCTAGTTGGAGAGAGAGCTGAAAACCAGCTATGGTGAGGAGTCTGGCTCCAAGGGTTGCTGCTTAAACGTTCAACAACCTGTTCTCTGAGGGAGAAGCTTAATCTGTTTTTCTGCATTACTGTTTTAAGTCTAGGCACTTGATAGAATGATAAATCAAGCCCTGATTTGTCCATTTGCCAATTTCTGGAGTGTAAATATTCACAAGGAAAATTTCACAATTGGCTCATGGACGTTTTTGAGCTGCTTCCAGCACATCCCTGCCTGGACCATAAAAAGCATCCAGCTGATGCCTAAAGCACAACTTAAAATGGTAAGTGGGAGCTATTTCAGAGAAAAGGCTCTGGGGGTAGAGACAGGAGACCCCCGATGTGGGCTTTAAGCCAAAACTTGGAGAAAGCTGGGGAAGCAAAGGGACGGGGGAAGAGAGCGTTCTAGGCAAGGAAAAGAGCTAGTGAAAATGCACAGTCCAGAAATAAATTGTCAGGTGCAAGGAACAGTGAGCGTGTTGTTGGATTGCAGAACAATCCTTCAAGCAATGCACACATACTCTGTACTCAAGGACCTTCATGGCTCCCGTTGCTCTCCTCTGAACAGTCCAAATGATGGATGTCCGTCCTATACTCTGGTGCCCAGAACTGAATACAGTGCTCCGGACTGGTGTCCCCAGGGCAGGTGTTTGCCTCTTGATTTCTGGGAGTGCTAGCACTCAATGAGACCCAAGATTGCATTGGCTTTTTGGTTCCACTCAAAGCTCAGTTCATATCTCCAGAATTTATTCCTCTATTTCTGTTATTATGTTTATTTTACTCACTAGTTTTTGTTGTTGAAAAGTCCACCTACCCCCAAGGCCCAAGGAGCTTTTCAGACAAGAATGGAGGCAGGCAGCCCATAGCCCACCGCCCTAGTCCTGTACAATCCTAAATCTCATCCCAGACAGTGACTGAGAAGTCCAATGAGCCACACAGTGGTATGGCAGAACTGCATAGAAACACCAGCAGGAGCCCCTGGGCTTTGGGAAAGGAGGGCAGCCAGGAGAGCCGGCATCAGCCCCCATGGAGAGGAAAGCAGCCAGTGTGGTCGGTCCCTGGAGAACGGCTCCAAGAAAACCCCAAGGCAACTGTGATCAAACCCCATTGGGGACCTTGGAAGGCCGGCCACCAACGCACTTAACGGAGAATGGCTCAGGTCCCCACCTCTCTGTCCTGAAGGAACAGCTCCTGACCCTCCACGTTCAGGGGAACCTCATTCCAAAGGGCGCCAGTCAAGGCGAGTGGATGGGACTTGGACAGCCAGTTGGTAAGTGTGAGGCCGGACCTGAACCTGGAAAATGAAGCTTCCTCGCTCCAGCCCCTGCCCCCTAACTGCCTCATCTTCCTGAGTTCAAAGCTGGCTTCAGGCCCCTGCAGGATCCTGGACAAATCACTTCGTTGTTTGCCTCATCTGGAGAAGGAGCTGGAGAAGGCAATGAGAAGGCGCCCCAGTGTCTTTGCAAAGAAACCCCCCAAAGAGCCACAAAGAGTCAAATGTGACTGCAGCAATTGAACAGTAAGGGCTAATTAACTTTACCAAAACCACAGTCCTCACATGACCAGAAGAGGGCACCAAAGAGTGGTGTACAAAGTAAAAAGGGGGGAATTGGAAATTCCTGGGACTTGCAAATTACCCAGTGATCTGGATAAAATACGACCCCTTCTCTCTTTCCTTTCAAAGCCAAGTGGCCATCTTCGCCACCTATTATACTCTGTGCAACCTTCTATAAGCTGGAGTCTACCTCCCCACAATCCACTAAAAGATACTTTGTGGTCACCAGGGATCTCCTCCCAATTGATGAGGTTCACATGATGAGGTGGGAGAATTGGGGTGGGAAATCCCCTCTGCTCGTTGGTGCAGTTCCTATTAGAATTCGAAAACCCGAAATCTGTGTGGCAGAAAGGGACTTCTTGGCCCTGAGAAGCCAGCTTGCTAGGAAGACAGACTTCTTAGTGGGCAAAAGAGTCCTATTAGGAAGATAGCAAAGGTTAACACTGAGAAGAGAATATCTTCACCAGTGGGCAAAAAGTCCCGGCAGGACAGCTTGCTAAAACAGCTTCCTTGGCAAGCATCATCCTGTTTCAGACTTCTGCAAGGACAGTTTGACCAACCCTTGATTATATCTTGGCCTGGGGGCTGGGGAGCAGTTTGAGCTGACAATCAGATTGAGATCTCCAGTTGAATAAAATCATTTAACTGGGAGTTTGGTCTCTTGGGGGTGGCTCGGGACTAATTTTCAACTCAATAGAGGATGCAACCATATCCCTGGCCACAATCTCCAACTGAATGAGACCCCTTAACTGGGTTCCCTGAGAGTGAGCCTCTCCCAGAGGAGAGTTTGAGACCCAGGAACTTCGCCTGAGAAGGGGGACATTTCAGGGTTCACCCCCATCATTTTCCCCCAAAGATCTTAGTTTACATCATTATGATATTCAAAGGAAATTATAAATGGATTAAACCAATGATGGCTAAATTCCCCAGGCTAGCCCACAAAAGGCCATTTAATCCATAACATCATAATTAAGTCAAGTCAACAAATAGTTATTAAGCAATTACCATATGCCAAGCACAGTGCTAACCACTTGAGAAAGAAAAAGGGGAAAAGTACCTCACAGACCTCACAGTCTAATTGGGGAAAGAACACGAAAATAACAGTATACAAACAAGACCTATACAGAATAAATTGGCAATAATCTCAGAGGGAGGGCACAAAGATTAAGGAGCACTAAGAAAGGATTCTTGTAGAACACATAACTTTAGCTGAGCCTTGAAAGAAAGCCAGGGAAGCCATAAAATGCAGATGAGGAGGGAGAGAGTTTCAGGTATGGAGGATAGTCAGTGGAAAGGCAAAGGAAGGAAGAAAAAAAGAAGAGAGAGAGACACACACACAAAGGAAATAAGGAAGAAAAGGAAAAAGGAAATGAAGGAAGGAAAAAAAGGAAAAGAAGAAAGAAAGAGGAGTAGGAGGAAGAGAAGGGTGGGGAAGGAGTGAACTTGATGAGGTTCAGATCTCCTTTCAGGGAGCCAAATAATGAGGTTTGGCGCAGACAGGGAGTGGAGGGAACCCCCTTCTGGTCGGCACAGGTCCTTCGTAAATGAATTTACGAACCTGAAAAGTTAAACTGGAAAAAGAAGTTTATTATTAGAACTGAGAGGTGGGTCAGCTTTTGCTAGGAGGCTGACTTCCTTAGTGGCAGGGTAGCAGAGAAATTTCTCTAGCAGAGAAATCCTGATGGAGAGGTGAATAAGGTCTTGTTAGGAAAATAGGTGAGAAAGATAAAGAGGGAGTAATGCTGAAAGAGAATGTCTTTCAGAGGGCAGAGAGTCCCTCGCAGGTGGCTCTGCCAAAGGAGGTCCCTTGGCCTGGCATGATTCCTGTTTTGAGATCCTCGGCTGCAAAGGATTGAGCCCAGATGCTCCCTTTTATAAGTGAAATCTTGGTTAGAAGCTCAGAGCAGCCTGAGCTGATCAAACAGAAATCTTTCAAAAGAAGTTTCAATTGAATGAGATTACTGCCCTAGGCCTAGATTTCCTGTAGGTTGGGTCAGTTTACTGGGAATGGTCCTGAGCAAATTTTCAATTCAATAGAGTTGGATAGAAATCTCAATCTCATTTTGGGCTATGTAGGAGTAATCCTGGACTCAAGTAGTCCCAATCCTGGACTCAAGTAGTCCCACCAAGATAACAGAATGAAACCACTTTATCTTGATTCCCTGGGGAGGGTCTCTCAGGGGAGAGCTTAGCTTTCCCCCCCAAAGTCAGAGAGAGAGAAGGAGAAAGTTTCAGGGCTCCCCTCTTCAAACTTAAGCCACTCAGAAATAGTCACAACTAGATTAAAAAAAAAGTGGACTTGAAAGAGTGGGAGAGTGGTTGAGTTGGTTCACTAAGGAGTGAAGATGGGAAAGAGAAGAAAATTTCCAGGATGCTGCTTGGGAAAGAATTGAAAGGTAGAGAGACTGAATATCATAATGAAGATAAAGAACAGGGTTAGGGGATGTAATGCAGAAGGGGAAACAGAAAGACAGCAGGTAATTATTAATTTTTTTTTTGCTGTATTATATTTTTTATTTTATTGAATATTTCTCAGTTACACTCAAATCTGGTTTCATACTCAAGTTGTCTGTGTGCTTGTACTTTCTTTTTTTCTTTTTTTTATATAGCTTTTTATTTACAAGATATATGCATGGGTAATTTTTCAGCATTGACAATTGCCAAACCTTTTGTTCCAATTTTTCCCCTCCTTCCCCCCACCCTTCCCCCAGATGTCAGGTAGACCAATACATGTTAAATATGTTAAAGCATATGTTAAATACAATATATGTATACCTATCCATACAGTTATTTTGCTGCACAAGAAGAATCAGACTTTGAAATAGTGTACCATTAACCTGTGAAGGAAATAAAAAATGCAAGTGGATGAAAACAGAGGGATTGGAAATGCTATGCAGTGGTTCACACTCATTTCCCAGAGTTCTTTCACTGAGTGTAGCTGGTTCTATTCATTATTGAACAAATGGAACTTATTGTTGAAGAGAGCCATGTCCATCAGAATTGATCATCATATAGTATTATTGTTGAAGTATATCATGATCTCCTGGTCCTTCTCATTTCATTCATCATCAGTTCATGTAAGTCTCTCCAGGGCTTTCTGAAAGCCTCACAGCAGGTAATTATTAAAGGGATTTCAGAGTTCATGAAAATGGAAGTGGAATACTTGTGGATATTGGCAAGATCAAGGCTATGTGCAGCTGAAGTGGGATGGAGCAATAGGTCATGGGAAATAATTCTTGTCAACAAAGCACATCAGGGACTGAGGGGTTAGAATACAAACATGATGGCTCTGTAGATATTGATGATGAAGGAAAATGTTTGTTTTTTAAATAGTAATACTGACAGGACTGATTTAGTTTGAGTTTTCTTTTCCTTTTTCCATCTTCATCTATAAAGCTTCCTCACAAGGTGGGGTCTAATTATATATCACACCAACTTTCTGCTGCTTCATTGTTCTACTATTCCTAATTACATCTTTTGCATATAAACTCCCACCCATTTCTTTCTCAGCAAGATTTTACAAACAAATTTCTATTCTAAATCTGGATTGCCCTTGGTTACCAGGTGTCTGGTTGACAAAGAGATCAAGTGTTTCTGGGATGATTGGCTTCTAGCCTCCTTTAACTTCTTCATGGCGATTGCTTTCTACCAGATAGAGAACTCTGGGGAGTGGGGACTTGGAGTTGACACTTTTTCTTTATCGGTTTTCACCTGCCTCCTTTTTTCTTTCTTAGCAACAATAGTTTGAACGGATCACATTACCACTGCTGTAATCAAATGCTATAGTTTATCTTCATTCTTTCTTCTAATTGGGTGACCTCAGCTGAGAGGTGTCTTTTATGTTCAACCAAGAAAAATGAGAAAATGAAACTTCCTAGAAAATCACCAGGTCTGACATATTATGCAATATTCCACACGACACTCTACTTCCTTTTTAACAATTTACCCCAAAAAACCCTCCATTGATAACTTTTAAAAACAGCAGCCATTTTAAAAAAATCGGTGTTCTTTACATCTCCTCTCTCACCAAAACTTTTTTTATGTATGTAACCTCTCCTCAAGGCTAGAGAGGGGAAGGACAGTTCTCTGCAGCATGCTGAATCTCAAAAAAGACATTGCCTTGGTGGAGAGAACTCCTTAGGAGTTTACATGTTCACAGCACATTATAAGAAGAGAATTCAATATGAAACTATGAATCTCCATTTCATACTGTGCCCCTTTTTACATAAAAGTAGTAGTTTCGGGGAGAGATTGGGCAAGTTCCTGCCTTTATTCTGCCATCTTGGCTCTACCTCTCCTCCTTTTAAAAACTATTTAATAAGTATTTTTTAAAATTAAAGTTGTTTATTATCAAAACGTATATACAGATATTTTTTTTTCCTTCCCTTCGCCCTGACCTTTCCCCTAGACAGCAAGTAATCCAATATGTTAAACATGTGCAATTTTTTTATACATATGTAATAAATATTATACATTGTTTTCAAAACCACCCTGCTTTTCTGTGCTTTCTTCCTTCTGAGTTTTCTTTGCTTCTCTGTTGTGCACCTTTTGGTTTCTTTTTCTCCCTGCCCACCCCACACCAAAGAAGGCCACCTTTACACACACACACACACACACACACACACACACACACACACACTCCTGTCTGTAAGTTCTTTCTCTGGAGACAGATAGCATCAAATCACATTCTACATATTTATCAGTCCTTTCTCTGGAGGTAGATACATCTTCCTTCACAGGTCCTTTGTAGTTAATTTGAGCATTTATAATGCTCAAAATAACTTACAAACTTGTTCTTGAACAATATTGCTGTTACTGTGTACAACATTTTCTTGACACTGCTCAATATTTCATGCAAGTCTTTCCATGTTTTCCTAAAACCAACCAATAGATTTTCATCACAATTATAGCTCAAACATTTTTAGCCATTCCCCAATTGATGGGCATTCCCTCAATTTCCAGTCTTTGCTATCACAGAGAGCTGCTATAAATATTTTAGAAAGGTTTTTTTTTTTCTTTTTCCCTGATCACTTTGAGAAATAGTCTTATTATGGTATTGTTGCATCAAAAGGTATACACAGTTTTATAATTCTTTGGACATAATTCGAGATTACTCTTCAAAATATGGATCAGTTCATAACATATCCCAGTTTTTTCATATCTCCTAGAATATTTGTAATTTTCCCCTTCTATCATTTTATCTACTCTGATAGGTATGAGATGATATATCAAAGCTGTTATAATTTGCGTTTCTCTAATTAATAGAGCAGTTTTAGAGAATTTTTATATGACCACATATGGTTTTAATTTCTTCACTGAAAAACTACTTATTTATGTCCTTTGACCATTTGTCAATTGAAAAATGACTTATATTTTTATGGATTTGACAAAATTCCCTATATATTTGAGATATGAGACCTTTATCTAAGAAACTATATATATTATCCCTCAACCCTCACCAATTTTCTTCTTTGCTTCTAATCTTGGCTACATTTATTTTATTTTAGCAAACCCTTTTTAATTTAATGTATTCAAAACTATCCATTTTATAACCTCTCATTGCTCCCTATTTCTTATTTATTTATAAATTGTTCATCTATCCTAAGTTTGACAGTTGATATACTTCTTCTTCTTCTCTTCTTCTTCTTCTCTCTCTCTCTCTCTCTCTCTCTCTCTCTCTCTCTCTCTCTCTCTCTCTCTCTCTCTCTCTCTCTCTCTCTCTTTCTGCCTCTCTGTCTATCTCTCTTTCCCATTCTCCCACCCACTTTCCATCTCTGCCTCCCTCACTGTCTTTCTCTATCTCTGCCTCTCCCCCATAAGTTTTTCCTGAGTTAATTCCCTTATTTATGTTTCTGTCATATTTTAAACTAGAGATATTTCAAAGGGGAAGGAGCTGCTTAAAGACATTTGTGGGAACTTTCTCTTTTTTTGTTCAATTTTGCCTGACCTATCATGACTTCATTTGGGCTTTTCTTGACAAAGATACTGAGTGGTTTGTCTTTTTTTTTTTTTCCTAACTCATTGTATAGATGAGGAAACTGAGGCAGAGTTAAGTATCTTGCCCATAGTTCCACAGCTTAGTAAGTGTCTGAACTGAGATTTGAACTTAGAAAAAAAAGCATCTTCCATCCAGAAAGAAGATTATGGGGATTGATTGTGGATCGTAACATAGTGTTTTCACTTTTTTTGTTGTTTGATTGCTTTTTTTTTCTTTTTCTCATGCTATAGTTTATCTTCATTCTTCTAATATGGGGACCTCAGCTGGAGAGGTGTCTTTATACACAACCAAGAAAAATGAGAAAATGAAACTTTCTAAGAAGTTTCCTTTTTGATCTGATTTTTTCTTGTGCAGCATGATGTGGAAATTATTTAGAAAAAAAAAAAAAAGGATGTCAAATGCAAAAAAAAAAAAAAAAAAAAAAGAAAGAAAGAAAAAAAAGAAAAAAAATGTCTTCCTGACTCTAGGACTGGCTATCCATTACACCACCTAACTACCCAATACAACCTGGTATTATTATGTAAGGAATAGCAAATAAACCAGGGTAACTGGATAGAGGGGAAGTAAGTATATGGAGGCGAATAAGGAAGAAGACTGGAAAGATGCAAGGATCATGTTATGAAGAGCTTTGAATGCCAGAGGACTTCATATATGATACTAGAGACCTGAACTATAGTGATTATATGAGTAGAAAGAAAGAGCACATATTAGAGATATTGAATTAATAATTAGTTAAATTGTGATATAGGCCCACAGTTCTTTTGGTACTTGCCAGGAAAAACCACAATTGCAGTCGGAAATGAGTTGACAGTCACAATTTAATAAGGTTTAAAGGGGATGGGGACAAACAGCAAAGAAAATACAGTACTTACAAATACAAATACTCTCTCTCTCTCTCTCTCTCTCTCTCTCTCTCTCTCTCTCTCTCTCTCTCTCTCTCTCTCTCTCTCTCTCTCTCTCTCTCTCTCTCTCTCTCTCTCTCTCTCTCTCTCTCTCTCTCTCTCTCTCTCTCTCTCTCTCTCTCTCTCTCTCTCTCTCTCTCTCTCTCTCTCTCTCTCTCTCTCTCTCTCTCTCTCTCTCTCTCTCTCTCTCTCTCTCTCTCTCTCTCTCTCTCTCTCTCTCTCTCTCTCTCTCTCTCTCTCTCTCTCTCTCTCTCTCTCTCTCTCTCTCTCTCTCTCTCTCTCTCTCTCTCTCTCTCTCTCTCTCTCTCTCTCTCTCTCTCTCTCTCTCTCTCTCTCTCTCTCTCTCTCTCTCTCTCTCTCTCTCTCTCTCTCTCTCTCTCTCTCTCTCTCTCTCTCTCTCTCTCTCTCTCTCTCTCTCTCTCTCTCTCTCTCTCTCTCTCTCTCTCTCTCTCTCTCTCTCTCTCTCTCTCTCTCTCTCTCTCTCTCTCTCTCTCTCTCTCTCTCTCTCTCTCTCTCTCTCTCTCTCTCTCTCTCTCTCTCTCTCTCTCTCTCTCTCTCTCTCTCTCTCTCTCTCTCTCTCTCTCTCTCTCTCTCTCTCTCTCTCTCTCTCTCTCTCTCTCTCTCTCTCTCTCTCTCTCTCTCTCTCTCTCTCTCTCTCTCTCTCTCTCTCTCTCTCTCTCTCTCTCTCTCTCTCTCTCTCTCTCTCTCTCTCTCTCTCTCTCTCTCTCTCTCTCTCTCTCTCTCTCTCTCTCTCTCTCTCTCTCTCTCTCTCTCTCTCTCTCTCTCTCTCTCTCTCTCTCTCTCTCTCTCTCTCTCTCTCTCTCTCTCTCTCTCTCTCTCTCTCTCTCTCTCTCTCTCTCTCTCTCTCTCTCTCTCTCTCTCTCTCTCTCTCTCTCTCTCTCTCTCTCTCTCTCTCTCTCTCTCTCTCTCTCTCTCTCTCTCTCTCTCTCTCTCTCTCTCTCTCTCTCTCTCTCTCTCTCTCTCTCTCTCTCTCTCTCTCTCTCTCTCTCTCTCTCTCTCTCTCTCTCTCTCTCTCTCTCTCTCTCTCTCTCTCTCTCTCTCTCTCTCTCTCTCTCTCTCTCTCTCTCTCTCTCTCTCTCTCTCTCTCTCTCTCTCTCTCTCTCTCTCTCTCTCTCTCTCTCTCTCTCTCTCTCTCTCTCTCTCTCTCTCTCTCTCTCTCTCTCTCTCTCTCTCTCTCTCTCTCTCTCTCTCTCTCTCTCTCTCTCTCTCTCTCTCTCTCTCTCTCTCTCTCTCTCTCTCTCTCTCTCTCTCTCTCTCTCTCTCTCTCTCTCTCTCTCTCTCTCTCTCTCTCTCTCTCTCTCTCTCTCTCTCTCTCTCTCTCTCTCTCTCTCTCAATCTGCATAGGGAGAGAGGATGAGATGGTGAAGGAAGACAAATAGTGGTGAGGAAGAAAGAGAAGTACTGAGAATCACTAGTGTAGCCATAAATTAAAGTTGGGAGCTTTCAGCAGCATGGACACAATGGAGGTGGCAGAATACTCAGAAAGCAGGACTCATTTTAAGAGTTTTGGGGAACAATAGGGTAAATCTAATTGTGGTACCACCTTGGGGATAGTTCATTAACATATCAAAATTATTTCAAAGTTGTCAGTAAAACTTTAAAATTACCATATTCACATCATCTCAAAATTATCAGCACCATTTGGTAATCTGCTGGTCTTTAATGCACAGGTTTGGAATTTGTCTGGGATTTACATACCATAGGACCTGGACAGCAAAGTTTAGATGGCTCCCTCTGATCTAGCACATATTACCAGGATGTGATTTTTCATTAATGACGCTCCTACGAGCTCCTGCTATTGCTACTTTAGACTAGCTATTCATAAATTGCTAGATTATACTGATTAGAAGCAGGCAGGGAAGACAGAAGGACCAGAAGATGCAATTTAAAACGACTTGTAAAGGTAGAAATAAGAAGATTTGGTAACACATTGGATATGTGGGAATTAAGAATGAAACAAAGGTAGTGAACCTAGATTACTGGATGGATGGTAGTGCCCTTGACCATAATAGGGAACTAAGGAAGTATGTGTGGAAGAGGTGGCAATAGGAAAGAATGATAACAAGTTCAGTTTTTGACATGTTGAATATGAGATGCCCTGAAGGCAGTTGGTGATGTATAAGGGTAGTTCCAGAGAGATCTGGAAAGTATCTTCTTAGAGATCATAGCTCCCATAAGATCAAATGAGATAGTGCAGAGGGATAAGCCCAGGACAGACCCTTGGGGGACATTCATAATTAGTGAGCATGATATGGATTAGAACCAGCAAGGGAGAGATCATGATCAGACAGATAAGAAGACAAGAAAAGGGAGAAGAAGAGTTGGGGAAATTATCTTATGTATAAGAAGTGCATAAGAAAGGATTTATATGATGGAGGGGGAAAATATGGGGAAGGGTGTAGAAGGCCAAGAGATAAGACTACATTCCAGGTTTTGAGTCTTATAGTAACTTGGCTCAATAAAATTCCTTTATTGATATAGCAGAGACTGCTTGTCAGTATAATAAAGTAATAATCTAGAGACTGAAGTAAAATGCAATTTTGGATTTAAAGCTAAACCTTTGAATTTAGGACAGGAAAGAATGTCCAGGAGGAGACTAAAGGTTTTTTGGAGAAAGATACATGAGATAATAAACTTTACTCTGATGTATATCTCAACTATTTACATCTCTAAGTAACCAAGATCTGGGACTTACACGGGATTTAATCATTTACACCATAGTAGAATTTTATTAGCCTATAGGAATTTTAAAGGAGTGTACTTTGTATCAGACCTATGAGCATTTAAGGTGTATATTTGTGTCTCTGATAAACTTCGAAGAGTCCACAAGCAGGACTTCTCTGCCTGCCCCCTTATGTTGTCACATCCCTCATCACTACAGGAGCTGGACTCCAACAGAAGGGGAGCAGGTAGTATTTGAACCTTACTCTCATCTGAAATGGTTCTAGGAAGAAAGACTATGCATACATATATAGTTGGGTATAGAAATTCAACTTCTCCAATAGAGAATTAGAAAGGGAAAGGGTTAAGACAAAGGGAGTGGGGATAAAAGGGAGGTCAAATTAAGAAAGGCAGTAGTCAGAAACAAAACAGACTTCTGAGGATGGGACAAGGTTAAAAAAGAGAAGGGTAAATAGAAGAAAATAGGATAGAGGGAAATTCTACTTACCAGTCAACTGTGAATATGAATAGAATGAACTCCCCCTTAAATAGAAGCAGACAACAAAATGGATTAGAACAGAGTCCAAAAATAGGTTGTTTACAAGAGACATATGTGGATAGAAAGACACATATGAAGTTAAAATAAGGGGCTGGAGCAGAGTATTATACTCCCATTGAAGTGAAAAACACAAAAGGCAGAAGTCATCATCTCAGACAATGCAAAAACAAAAAATAGATCTAAAAATCTAAAGATCTAAAGTAAAAGATATAATCAGGAAAATTACATTTTTCTAAAGGGTACCATAAATTGAATTAATATCCATACTGAACATTTATGTTCCAAATAGCATAGCATATAGATTTGTAAAGAAAAAGTTAAATGAGTTTCAGGAGAGAATTGACAGTTGCATTATATAATAATGGGAAACATCAACATTCCCTCTCTTGAACCTAAATAAATCTAATTATAAAATAAAAGAAAGTAGCTAAAGACATGAATAGAATTTTAGAAAAATTAGCTATGATAGGACTGTCTGGATAGACACTTTTTTGTGACCCTGTATTAGGGCATAAAAACCTTATAAACAAATGCAGGAAAGGAGAAATATTAAATGTAGTCTTTTCAGATTATAATACAATAAAAATTGTACTCAATAAAGGCCTTTGAAACAGATAAAAATTAATTGGAAATGAAATAATCTACATCTAAAGAAAAAGTGGATCAAATAAAAATCATGGCAGCAATCAATATTTTCATGAAAGATAATGATAATAATGAGACAACTTACCAAAATTTTGAGAACATAGATAAAAGCAGTACTTAGGGGAAATTTTATATCTCTAAACACATCAACAAAAGAGAGAGAACAGGTAAATGAGTTGTGCATGCAACTAAAAGAATTAGAAAAACTACAGATTAAAAATCTCCAATTAATACTAAAATAAAAATTCTAAAAAAAAAAAAGGAGAAATTGAAAATATATTGAATATATTGAACTATAATGAAACTAAAAATTGATTTTTTTTTGGGGGGGGGACAATTAAATAGACAAACTACTGCCTAATTTGATTTTTTAAAAAAGGTTAAAATGAAATAACCAGCACCAAAAATGAAAAGGGTGAATACCCAATTAGGGAAGATGAAATTAAAACAAGTATAAGTAGATATTTTATCCAAGTTTATGCCAGTAAAACTGATCATCTATATGAAATGATGAATATTTACAAAAATGTAAATTGGCCCAGATTAACAGAAAATGAAATGGAATACTTAAATAATCTTATATTAGAAAAAAATTTTCGAGCTAAACTATAAATTAGCCCTTTAAGAAAAAAAAAATCTAGGACTATATGGATTTAGAAATGAATTCTACCAAGCATTTAAAGAACAATTAATTCTAATTCTAATTGTATTTAGAGAACAAAAGAAAATAAAGAATTTTACCAAATTTCTTCTATGGCATGAATATGGTTTTGATACCTAAAGCAGAGACTAAAAATAGAAAAAACAAACAAACCATTGCTTGATCTCCCTAATGAATACTAATGCAAAGATTTTAAAATAAAACACTAGCATAGAGATTGTAGCAACATGCCACAAAGCCTACATATAGATCAGAAATATAGGACTGGTTCAATCTTAGGAAAACCATAAGCATGTTTGACTATATCAATAACAAAAACAACAAAAAATCATATGGTAATATTAATACAGAAAAAGCTTTTTGACAAAATACATCTACTGCTATTAAAACCACCAAAAACTATAAGAATAAGTGGAACTTTCCTTTAAAATGATAAGTACTATTTATCTTAAGCCAAGAGCAAGCATTATCTATATTGAAGATAAACTAAAAGCTTTTACAATAAGATCAGGAGTGAAGCAAGAATGTTCATTAATACTATTACTCAATGCTGTGATAGAAATGATATCTATAGCAATTAGACAAGAAAAATAAATTGAAGAAATAAGCAGAGGCAATGGATTGGGGAGGGAAATGTTACTTTTTAACAGAAAATTTGATGGTTTACTTAGGGAAATTCAGGAAGTTACCAAAAAAACTAGTCAAAGCAAAGAAAAAAATGAAAATGCTACCTAAATTAATTTACTTATTGTTCAATGCCATATCAAACAAACTACCAAGGAATTACTTAATCGAGCCAGAAAAAAAAAATAACAAAATTCATCAGAAGAAAAAAAAAGTCAAAAAATACCAAGGGAATCAATTTTTAAATAATATGAAAAAAGGCAGCCTAGCAGCACCAGATCTCAAACTATATTATAAAGCAGTAATAATATGGTAGTGGAAAAAGAATAGACTGGTTGGCCAATGGAATAGTTTATTTTATAAATAGTATAGAGCATAGAAATCTAGTGTTTAATAAACTCAAAAATTTCATCTTTGAGGCAGGAACTCACTATTTGACTAAAACTGATGGAAAAAATGGAAAGTAGGTTGGCAGAAACTAGGCATAGACCAGCATTGTATGCCAAGATGAACTGAAAATAATTTAGGCTTAAAGGAAGATATCATAGACAAATTAAGGAACATAAAAGAAAATTTCTCTCGGATCTCTAGACAATGGAATTGTTCATGAGCAAACAAGCAAGAGAAGGTTCATAGGAAGTAAATTGAAAATTTTGATTATATAAAATTAAAAAGGTTTTGCATCAAGAAACCCAATGTAGTCAAAACTAGAAGAAAAGCAAGAAACTGAGGAAAACATTTACAGCATGTTTCTCTTGTAAAGATCTTATTTCTCAAAAATATAAAGAACTGAGCTAAATTTATTTTTAATGAGCCATTTTCTAATTGATGAATGGTCAAAAGATATAAACAGGCAGTTCTCAGAAAAAGAAATCCAAGTTTCAAGTTAAAGAAATCAAAGGAAAAAAACAATAATTAGATTAAAAAACTGAACTGAATAATTAATTAAAGAAAAGCATATCAAAATAACTCTTAGGTACCACTTCACACCTATTAGATTAGCTAGAATAAGAGAAAAGAAAAAGGACAAATGTTGGAAGGAATGTGGGAAAATAAATACATTAATGAAATATTGGTAGAACAATGTACTAGTTCAATCACTCTGGAATACAATTTGGAATTGTACCCAAAGGATTACAAAACTGTGCATACCCTTTACCCTCTCGTTACTGCTATTAGATTTATTTCCCAAGGAGACCAAAGAAAAAGATAAGGGACCCAAATGTAAAAAAAAAAAAAAAATTATGTCAGTTTTCTGTTATAGCAAAGAGTTCGAAACTGAGGAGATGCCCATAAATTGAGGAATGACTGAACAAGTTATGGTACACACATGTGATGGAATAATGTTGTGCTGTAAAGAATGATGAAAAGGATGTTTTCAGGAAAACTTGGGAAGACTTGTATGAGCTGATGCAAAGTAAGTCAGCAGAACCCAAACAATGTATCCTGTAACATCAGAAAATCAATTGTAAAGATTTAGTAACTTTGATGAATAGAATAGTCCATCATAACTTCAACAGAGAATCTTTTTAGTTATCTTTTTAGTTATAAGAACAAACCCTGATATATGAAATAATTTTAGAAAAAATTTAATTTGGTCATTTGATAAAGGAAGAATGCTAGAAGAGGTCCATCTCTCTAGACTCTTGTGTGTTTTATAATATAAAGGGGTTCAGTCTGATGGACCTGGCCATCTTCAGCAATGAGATGAACTAAATCCGTTCCAATAGAGCAGTAATGAACTGAACCAGCTACACCCAGCAAAAGAACTCTGGGAGATGACTAAGAACCATTACATTGAATTCCCAATCCCTAAATTTTTGCCCGCCTGCATTTTTGATTTCCTTCAGGCTAATTGTACAATATTTCAGACCGATTCTTTTTGTACAGCAAAATAACGGTTTGGACATGTATACTTATTTTATATTTAATTTATTAATATATTTTAATATATTTAACATGTATTGGTCATCTTGCCATCTAGGGGAGGGGGTGAGGGAAAGGAGGGGAAAAATTGGAACAAAAGGTTTGGCAATTGTCAGTGCTGTAAAATTACCCACACATATAACTTGTAAATAAAAAGCTATTAAAATTTTTTTTAAAAAAGAATAAAGCAAATACTATACAGGGAAAAAAATTTAAAGGGGTTCAGAAAAGAACACCAGTACAGAAGTCACATGTAGCAGTTAAGCTATTTTGTAGAAAGGGCAATTTCCAGGCAACATCCATGGAGATGTATATTATTAAGGATAAACATTCAAATTAAGATAAATATAAATATTCAAATTTATGTAACCAAAAACACAAGCATTGGATGGACCCAAGAAAAGATCTGAAGAGAATTTCAAGTATTCCCTGCACTTATCCAACTTCTCCAGGAGCACCTCTGAGGTCAGCTTGACATTTGCAGTTAGCTTTTGAATTAGACAATTTCTAGCAATATAAAGCTAGGTTAAAATATTATTAATAAGTAAATCATCAGGCATTCTTTCCCAAATCTACAGATAGAGAATTGATAAACTCAGATTGCAAATTTCAACACATTTTGTTTAATTGTTCTTGTTCCTAGCCCTAGAAATAGCATGCAGAAATGTTTTGTGTGATAGCTATCATATTTCTTGCTTTCTCAATTCAATGGGTGTGAAAAGGGGTGGAACGAAGGAGAGAATTTGAAAATGAAAATAAATTGTTATTATTTTGTGAAAGAGTACCCTGCAGGAGAGAATAGTGTCAAAAGTACTGAGAGAGGAAAGGATGTCAAAGAGAAGTTAATTGACAGGGTCAAATGCTTAAGACAAATTAAGAAGGACAAGGACTGAGAAAAGGCCATTAGTTTTTAGAATTAAAAGATAATTGGTATTTTTAGTTTCTCAACAGTGATGATGTCAGAAGTTAGATTATAAAAGATTGATAAGAAACTAAAAAGAGAGAGAGAAAGATGAGAGCTAGCAGAAATAGTGGGATAAAGAATAGTTTCAGTATTTTGGGCAGCAAGTTCATATGGGCATGTCTATAGGAAGCACGAGAGCAATCACTAGTCAGGAAGACTGAAGATAAATGAGGGGAAATAATCCTTAAGGCAATCTGTTGCAAAAGAAGGGAAAGCATGGGATCAGGGATGCATGCAGAAAGATTGGCCTTGGCAAAGAGAAAGGTCACTTTTCATATAAAACTGGAGTGAGGGAGATTATGGAGGGGGAATAATCTGAACAAAATAAAATAAGGAGGAGGAGGGAAAGGGAAGCTCTTGTTTTGGAGAAATGAAATTTGGGACATTTGCTGTGGAGAACAGGATAGTGAATCTATTAAGGAGGAATGGAATATTTGCCTTGTTACAGGAAGAACCTAACTGAGATTAGATAGCAAATTTATAGTTGAGCCATCCTGCATAAATTTCATAGTTTCCTCCATTTCTGTTGAGCAGCATGTGAATAGGAGCAAAGAGGTAGAAAGTAAGATAAATCCAGCGTTGGGGTTTGGCAAAGCATGAGCAATAATTTTAAAAAGGTAGCAAAGGTTTTGAAAGTCAAGATGGTGTAGATTTGAAGATAAACATTCATTTTTCTCCTTGTAGGATTATGTCTAACTTTGTAGGATATTTTTCTTAAATGTAGGTAATTTTCCTTTGTTTTTCAGCATCTTGTGGTCTTTCTTTTCCTTTCTGTTGTTGAGGCACAATCCTGTATAATTCTAGGAGGTCTGAGGGAGCGGGAAACAGCAACATAAGTCTATATCTTCCTAATTTTTTACAGTATTTCCTCTTTGACCTTGGAGGGTTAGTTAGCTGAGTTAAAGCAAAAGTTTCTATTAGTGTCTTATGGATACTACTGATATATTTTGCCCACTGGTTCTAAAACAGTTAAGTATGAGGAGTAAGTATTGGAAGGAAATAATCTCTTGTTGAAGAGATAGGCAATCCCACCAGGAAGAACTCAAGAATATGAAAAAAAATTAATTAAAAGAAAAGTTAGAGTTAAAGGAGAACACTTCCATAATTTAACTTCAGTTCAAACCCCATATCCTTAACAAGTTGGCTTCAATCTCTTTTTTTCAGCATCATTTTGCTCCACATTTCTTGATGAAATCCCTCACTTACACCAAACATTGCAAACTTCTAAATGTTTTCATCCCCATTCCTCATTTCTATGCTTTTGCTCATGATTCCTCTATCTTTTGAGTGATTGATAGCTTGGATTCTTCGGATAATGCTATTGTGAGCTTTGTAACTACTCTTTAATGTACATCAAGTGCCTATAGTTTGGTCTAGTGGATAGAGCACCATCCCTGAAGTCAGGAAGACCTGAGTTCAAATATCCTCTCAGATACTTAAGGCTTCCTGCCTGTGTGACCCTGGGCCTCCCGATTGCCTCGGAAAAAAAAAAAGAACTAAATTTAAACTCAAATTTGTCCTATTAAGATAACTATTTTATCAAACTTATTTCTTCAAATTTGAAGGAAGTTGATGAATAAAATATAATTAGTGATGAGTTGTCTCATCCATACAGGGCAAGTATGATTTATAAGATAAAATTTCATAAGAGGTATATTTGTTGTTCATATCATAGTCATTGATGATACTCAAATATATGGGAAGATCTGTACTAAATAATATTATCTTGATTATAAAATTGATAATAGTGATGTGAAGGGTAGTAGGTTTTGCATATGTCCCTTGGAAGCAGAATGTGGAAATGGCATTTATCATAATGATGTCAGCATATTCTGTTGGGAAAAATATGGTGACTAGTTTTGTGGCATATTCTGTTGAAGTCAGATATCAATTCAGAATGATCAGAATTGGTTAGAAGCAGACTTCTAGGGTAATCTGCTACTAGGGTAGGAACTGGGTACCCTACTAGGTACTAAACGAACAATATTGCAAGGAGTCAGGAGGTGATTAATCCCACATATTCTTGTGCGATCATCAGATTTATTAGCATAAAGGAACCATAAGTGGGTATTTTTGGATAAAAGAATGATTAACTTCACATTACATTGTTTGGTCAATTGTCCATGGGCTGTCTAATTGCATATCTAGAGAGCAGAGGCTTACCCTGACCACAGAACTGGGTAGATGGATAGTCTTGATATCCCATACAATCTCACCACTTAAACAATGGCTTTTTAAAGCTAGCTTTTTGTATAAGGAAGCAGACTGGAGTGTTTCAAAACACCTACCAGTTTCCCTAAAGTCACCCAATGCCTATAAAATATTGGCAACATTTGGATTCGTTTTTCTGAAACAAAGTATTTTGAGATGGAAATGCTTAAATTCAAATCATGAAACAAAGGCAAATTTAAGTATCTCCCTTAAAATACTGTTTCAGAAATATGAATCCAAATGTTGCCAACTTCATATCGCAGGAAGTTGAGTGCTCCAGATCTAGTGACAGGAAGGGGGGGGGGCGGGATTCTGTAGGAATGACTATATTTTAAGTAAACAATGTCTTTGGAAAATGAAAATTGACCTTCATTATTGCCTCCTTTAGTTTTGTCTATAACCTAACTCTTTCTGCTCACTTTTATCTTTCTATGGATAAAAACAACGTATTAATGAGCTTTGTCCCTTTTGGACACCCCCTCTCCCAATAGCACAATGAATTGCAGAGCTAGCTTTTCTCCATTTGTGAATTGATCAACAAATTAGTAGCGAATCTGTTAAGGGACAGGTCAATTCTCCGAGAGCCTCCACAGCTGTGGTTCATAGTATCTGAAGGCAGCTTTTGCTGACACAGGTGTTGCTTGTGGACGGGGAATGAGATAAATTGGAGGCAGAGGGAAGCGGAGGGAGGACAGACAACACAACGGCCTCCCAGTCAGAGGGTCTGGGTTTGCTCTCCAGCAGCTACTGTCAGGTGGCTCCCGTGTATTCCAACAGCTCCCGGTATTACAACAAATCTTTAGCTATCTATATGCCCAGTGGTTCTGTACAATTTCTTTATCATATTTTGATCTGTCGTGTAATAAAACTTGTTTAAAAGTTATTTTCCTGTAGTGGCTAAGCTCTGAATAGCAAGATAGGTTATTTATTTTACTTTACTTTGCTTTCTAAGGGATAAGAATCTGGTAGTTATAATTTATGAGATCCTATTGCTTGAGATTAGTGTCTTGTAGTGCATTTAGAATCAGGAAGCCCTGTGTTTGAATTTTCCTCAAATGTCTGACATGGCTATATGATCCTGGATAAGTCATTTGACCTTCAGTTTCCTGATTGGTAAAGTGAGGATAATATATTTCTTTTTTTTTTTTTTTCTGATTTAAAGGTGATCTATTTATTTATTTTTAAATTTAATTTTATTTTATAATAACTTTTTATTGACAGAACCCATGCCAGGGTAATTTTTTTACATTATCCCTTTCACTCGCTTCTGTTCCGATTTTTCCCCTCCCTCCCTCCGCCCCCTCCCCTAGATGGCAAGCAGTCCTATATATGTTAAATACGTTGCAGTATGAGGATAATATATTTCATAGGGTTGTTGTAAAAACCAAATCAAGTGGGATAATATATGTAAAGTGCCCAGCACACCTTAAAGTGAGATAGCAATGTGAGTTGTCATCTGTTTCACCTTGGGCAGATCTAAATCTCTCTGGATTTCATTCATTTAGCTCATTTCTTTCTTTTTTAATTAATTAAACACACGTTACTTTTTGAATCGTGTTGGCCATTTTGCCCATTTCTAAAATGACAACTGAGTGTCGGACTTGGAGTCTAGAACCCTGCAGTGTAAATTATGTGAAGTTAGGCAAGTCACTTTATTTCTCTGGTGTTCGATCTTTCTCATCTATGAAATGAGACAGTCGGACGGTCAGAAAGCATATTTTAAGTGCTTGCTGTATGCGCTAAATGCTAGGGATACAAAGAAAGGCAGAAACAGGGTCCCTTGAAGGGCTCCCACTCTAATGGGGGAGACAAGAGGCAAACAACTATGTATAAACGGGATCTATACAGGGCAAGAGGAGGTAATCACACCAGACACGTGATCGCTAGACTCTCGGGGTTCTCCCTGGCCAGCCAACCCCAAGCCTGCAACTTCCTCTTTTTCTTCTCTTTGTCCTGCTTTCTTCAAGCCCTACCTTTCTACAAGAAATCTTTCGCGCTCTTAATCTCAGAGCCGCCCCCCTGAGATGATCCGCAATCTCTCTTGTCTGTATTTTACTTCCCCCGTTAGACTGTGAGCTTTTTAAGGTGAGGGATGGTCTTTTTGCCTCTTATTTTTTCCAGAATTTAGCCCAGTGCCTGGCACACAGTCGGCTCTTGGCAGATGTTCACTGACTCTTGGATTATGTACACGGTCTGCACGTTGTCTCCGCTGTTAGATCAAGATCCGAGGCCGGAAAGGTTCTCGTTTTGGCTTTCCCAGCATCTAGTGCTCAGCACAGAGCCGGCCCACAGTCGGCTTTTAACGTGTTCACGGATTCTCGGAAAATGTGTACATCACTGTTTGTATATCGTCTGCTCAACTGGCCCAGGGTCTGAGGGCAAGAAGTGCTCGGGTTTTGCCCTCTGGTGCTCACCACACTGCCTGGTACTCGGTGGGCACCTTCTCACGCGCCGCCGTAATCTCGGAGGGGAAGCATTAGTATTAAGGGGCACTAGGAAGGTCTCTAGCCCGATGGCCACCAAAAAACTGGACGCTTTCATTCATAACGCCCAGCAGCGCCTCTGCTTTGTGGCGGGCCTGTTTGTAGTGGCGAGGAGCCGGGAGCTGAGGGGCTGCCCCTCAGGTGGGGATGGCAGAGCAAGCTGTGGTGTCTGAATGTTTACGGAATGCTTCTGACAACGCGGTGATTATTTCCATTTGACAGATAAGGAAACTGAGGCTGAAAAAGCGCAAGTGATTCGTCCCCGTCACCCGGATGGAGCCTGACGCAGGATTCGGACACAGCTTTGGGCCCCTCTCAAGTTTCCCGGTGTCGCCAAGCCGGGACGCCGCTAACTCCGGGAAGGTGCACTCCCCGGGCCGGCTCCGCCCCGCCGCTCCGAGTCTGCGCCCCGCGCGCCTCCTGGCCGCGCTGGGGTGAGGAGCGCTTGCGCCTGCGCGAAAGCCTGGGTCCGAGGGGAGAAGGAATGACTGTGCTTGCGCCTGCGCTCACGGCACCTTGCACTGGCCCTCGCGCTCCGGTCCGGTCTGGTTCCCCGCCCTGCTCGGGGTCGGGCCGTTCCGCCCAGTGCAGGCGGGCTGCGGGGAGGGGGAAGGGAACCACCTGCCGGCTACACCCACAAGCGGCGGAGGGCAGCGGGCAGGGGGCTTCTCCAAACTTTGACAGTCGCCTCCGTGGGCGAGAGGTGCCTCTCGGACCAGCCCTGTAGCCGGGGCCTCGGGTTCGAGTTCCGCCTCCTTCCGGGCCCTCCAAGCAGGGCCTGTGCTGGGTGACCCATGGGGTGATCCCCGGCCGGGGCCCCGGGTTCGAGTTCCGCCTCCTTCCGGACCCTCCAAGCAGGGCCTGTGCTGGGTGACCCATGGGGTGCTATCGGGTGATCCCCGGCCGGGCCCCGTCCAAGGCCGGCCTCCCCGGAGCTGCCTTCTGGGTGGAGGCATCCCGAGCCCCAGCAAGAGCCCAAGGGCCTTGGCTTTACGGAGTGCATTCCCTCCCCAGGGCTGTGACGCCTTCTCCCCCCCCAAACACCGGGGGCGAGCCGTCATATTTCTAATATTAAAATAATCTGATATAGAGAATCATCCTGAGTGTTTAGAGATACCAACTTATTTTAGAACATACTTTACAAAATAATCAAAAGAATTCTTATTTTTCATCCAACACAGAAACAAAGTTCTTAAATTTAAAATGTTATTAAACTCTATAGTTCTGTGGAAACTGAAAATAACTGAACAGTTGGGTTCTGTTGCAATTTTTTTGCATGGGATCTTCAAGCTGTCAAATTTATAAACCCTCAAACTGATATGCTTTTTTTTGATATTTACTAATAATTATTAATATTAATTTGTATCATAAGCATTTCTGTATCTGTTTTTGTTAGGAAATAAAAATTTAACATTAAATAATTTCCCACATGCACAAATTTTAAGATAAATGGTTAGAAATGTAGATGAACAGCAAATATGTACAGGTGTGTGAACTCAGCCATTTGAAACAAAAAAATTTAATTATTCTACTAAGTTTAATACAGAGAATGTATTTGCACTGATTTCAGGTAACTGATTTTCCACAAAACTTCAAACACCCAACTCCAAGTCTTCCAGCTCCTGTAGGAGGGCACTTTCTTTCTGGATCTTCATCTAAACAAAAATTTCAAAACATTATTATTGAGCTAAGGATTTCTAAAAATTGAGTTTTAAAACTCCAATTTAATCAATGTTATCTGCATACACATTCTATTAATGCCCCAGTAAAAAAGAGTCCAGCCTGCCTATATGGCCTCCTCTTCTGACCTTTACACAGAGGAGGGGTGAGAGCAGAGCTGCAACCTGTGGCTAAGAAAAACTGTCAGGAAGATTGGGCTTGGGCCAGTTACACAACTGGACAGGTGGTGAAGGAGGCATAGAGGGCCCCATGCATCTCAAGCTCAGTGAAAAAAATGAATAGAAAATTGAAATGATTTTCAGTGACAGACCAGATGGTGACAGATATTTATGTAATTTTATCTGTTTTAGAGTGAGAAATAGCAATAGATCAATAATCTGTGATTTCTTCAATGTGGGCACTCTGAATTGATGGCTCTGGCAATTCTCCCCATTTTCCTCTGCAGATGCTCTTTAAACATTCTCATGATACATGTAAATGTGTTATTCAACTAACATACATACAGGTATACATGTATCTATACCGATATGTCTATGGGGGCTGGGTATAAATCTACTGCCCAGCCTGATTCTGGGGAGAAAGAGAAATGAAAGCGATCTGTCACAAGGTCACAAACGGGAAGTCTTTCTAGGTCTACTGAGGCGATTAGACTCAGCCTTCAATCATGGTTTCGTCCAGGATCGCCTCCAAATCACATCAAGGCATTGGTATAGGACTTCAATGGAAGAGACTGAAACTTGACTTGTAAAATTATTTGTAGTCATTTTTTTAAAGAAAAAAATTTGTTTTAAGAACTAACATGCCAAAATAAACCACACACCAAAAAAAGAATTTATATGCTCCTAGCTGATAAATTATTTCAGAAAAGTAAGCTAAAAAAGAACTATAACCCCAAAAGAAGACAGAAGATAATACCTGATTTTTCTCAAGCTGTTTACCACGAGCTGCTTATTCTTTCAATTGTTCACTTTCTATTAAAATCAAATGAGATTAAAGGAGGGGGAAAGAAAAAAGTGTTAGAAGACTTAGTCATTACATACAAACTGATTTTTTAAAAAGATCTGAAATTAGAATAAAGCCAATTCAATCATCCTATTTTGTTTAAATCAAAGTACTGTAGCAGAAAGACCAGGAGGGAGTATATTTTTTAAAAATTTTAGGTTATCATTGGCAATGTCAAAAATGTAACAAGCTATTTACAAAATTTAAAAGAAGCTATTTGAAGTATTGTTCTGTAAGAAATGACCAGGAATGCTAAGTAAAACAAGCAGAACCAGGTGATCATTGTACATGGCAACAAGACTATATAATGATCAATTCTAATGGATGGAGCTCTCCAATAATGAATTGATTCAGACCAGTTCCAATTCTTCAGTAATAAAGAGAGCCATCTACACTCGGGGAGAGGACTGTGGAACTGAGTGTGGACCACAATATAGCATTTTCATTCTTTTTGTTGTTGCTTGCATTTTTGTTTTCCTTTAGGTTTTTTTCTTTCTAGATCCAATTTTCCTTGTGCAGCAAGATAACTGAATGGATATATATATATACATATTCTGGATTCAACATATATTTTAACATATTTAACATATATTGGAACACCTGCTATCTGGGGGAGTGGGTGGAGGGAAAGAGGGGAAACTTTGGAAAGAAGGCTTTGCAAAGGTCAGTGTTGAAAAATTACCCATGCATATGCTTTGTAAATAAAAAGTTATAATAATTTTTAAAAAAAGAAAAGAAAAATGAGCAGGAAGATAATTTTAGAAAGGCCTGGAGAGACTTACATGAACAGATGTGAAATGAGGAGAACCAGATTATTGTACATGACAACAAGAAGATTATATGAGGACCGATTCTGACAGACGTGACTTTTCAACAGTGAGATGACGAAGGCCAGTTCCAATGATCTTGTGAAGAAGAGAGCCATCTATACCCAGAGAGAAGTCTGTGGGAATTGAATGTAGTTCACAACATAACATTGTCACTCTTTTTGTGGTTGTTCACTCGCATTTTATTTTCTTAACTCATTTTCTTTCCTTTTTCATCTGATTTTTTTTTCTGGTGCAGCAAAAGAATTGTATAAATATGTTTACACATTTCAACATGTATAATATATATTGGCTTGCTTGCCATCTAGGAAAAGGGGTAGGAGGAAGGAGAGGAAAACCTGAAACATAAGAGTATGCAAGAGGCAATGTTGAAAAATGTATCTATGCATATTTTGAAAATAAAAAGCTTTAAAAAAAAAAACTATTCAAATTTGAGAGAGGGATAAGGTTTTTTTTAGTTTGTTTGTCTGGATTTTTTTTGCTGAGGCAATTGGGGTTAAGTGACTTGCCCAGGGTTACACACCTAGGAAGTGTGAAGTGTCTGAGATCAAATTTGAACTGGTCCTGACTCCAGGGCTGGTACTCAGGATAAGCCAATTTTTAGAAACTTAAGCCACATAAAATAGGACCTCTCTTCCTTGGTCCCAGATGTCACTCTAGAATCCCTGGGTACCCTAGCAAGTGCCCATCAAGTAGCTCTGCTCCATTCCATAGGAGGATAGGAGCATCCACAACTAATAGTAACCATAAATACAACAGAAACTGATATAAGTTAGAGGAGAACACTGGCGGCATGGATAAAAACTCCAGAGGAAATCTGCTAGCACCACCACGGGGAAAGAACCTCATAAGTACACGTGCAACACCTTTCTGTCACTTTTGGAAAAGCACTCAATACCAACTAAAAATATTCCCTGAAATTTTCTTCAGTTATGTTAAAATATTTTCAGGAGCCTTAACAGCCTTGAGTTGAGTGACAGCAAGGTTAGAATAAAGAGCAGTTTGCAGAACCCGCCTTCCATCCCCATGGCTGTGTCCCACTCCCATTCCCCACATCTGTTCCCCACATCTGTAGCCACACTCCTAGCTCTAGGACTTCCTGGCCTCTAGAGGGCGCCCAGTGGCCACAGATGTTGTCCCCTCCCACCTCCCAACATCCCCAAACTTCCAACTAAACCCAGCATCAAGGCACTCCCAGGGACTCCCCAGGTGAGAACTAACAGTGAGAAGCCCTAGAGAGCCGAGGAACCTGCTTCCAGGGACGGTGTCACTCGTCACTAAGCGACGGGGAGACTCCGGGCACCTCACTGACCTCTCGGCTTCCATTTCTCAGACCCAAATGGCCAGTCATGCTCAGGGGTAAGACAGCTTGGGCCCCACGGCTGCACAAACATGCAGCATTTGGCAGACATGCTGGACGTTAAGATGGAACTTGGTCAATCATTGGGGATGAGCCCAGAACCAGAGCCTCCTTCCCTTACAATGTCACAGCCCAGGATAAGTCCAAGCTTCTCTCATCTCCTCTCCCACCCCTCCATCTGTAAGAAAGCCCTGTCACCCGATGATCCTCCCCATCTCCGATGATCCTCCCCACCTTCCTTTCTGGGCAATTTGTGTTTGTCCTTTTAGGGAGAAGCCCCTTACCTTTCTCAGGTTCTTGATTTTTTTGTCTACCTCAGGGTCTCCCGATGTTGGCAGAGAGACATTCCGTGGGGGGTTCTGCTGTGGAGCTGGATTAAGGGCCAAATCCTGACTGCCTTCGTTTCTGGCTTCCTGTAAGAATTTATCTGTTACACAATGGTCCAAGAAAACACAAACACTAAATTTTAAACCACCATAGTCTAGATCAGGGATCCTCAAACTACAGCCGGTGGGCCAGATGCAGCAGCTGAGGACGTTTATCCCCTTCACCCAGGGCTATGAAGTTTCTTTAAGGCCCACAAAACAAAGTTTTTGTTTTTACTATAGTCCAGCCCTCCAACAGTCTGAGGGATAGTGAACTGGCCCCCTATTTAAAAAGTTTGAGGACCCCTGGCAGATGTATAAAATGTAGAAATCAAAATGTGACTTTATCTTTTATACACTGTGAGATATAAATTGAGGGTCTGAACAGAAAGATATCTGCCTAACAAAAAGAAATGCTTCGAGCTGAACCTGTTGGTCAAACTGATTGGGCTTACTGCCATCAATTACCCAACTGGCTCCTTTAATTCGGTATCTGGCAGCTATTATGTTTTGTGGCCTGTAACTGTAAGTCAACGAGACCAAGGCCATGGGCCCCCCACATAAAGCCTTGCTGGACTTCAGGACTCCCGAGAGGGTGACTTCAGATAGCCGTCTCATCAATGTGCCCCAAGAAGATGCTGGGGTAAGTCCAAGTCCATCCTTCACAACTGGAAAGGTATTAATCATCTCGGTGCATGCAGGGAGTGTTGGGCCTTATGTCTTTGCATCTTTCATTTTATGATTTCACTTGAAAATATTCTGGGTACCTTCCTGACACAAACTCCTATGCTTTCCAGACATTGTATTCTTGGTGTTATTCAGAATTTTCTTTCTCAATTAAAGGACACATTCAATGTCTCTCATCTCAGGTAAAAGACCAGCTCCGAGCCCACCGACCCCAGAGCCCCGGAGCGACGACAGTTGCGGTACCTGCTTGGCAGCTTTCTTGGCTTCATGTTTTCTTTGATTTTTCAGAGCTGTCTTAGATAATGGCGGTTTCATATTCTGAGGTGGTTCATCCTCATGCTACAGGAAACAGACAACAACCATCAGGAAACATAAACCCCGCACTGTGGGTCCCAAGGCATGGCCATTATACCCATTTCCGCACAGAACACGTGATTTTGTTGATTTACATTCTTTAGACTACACAGTAAAAGAGCTCATCAGTCACTTTGCTGTACCCGGAGGCGACTCTGGGGTCTCCCAGGCAGCAGCAGCAAAGCTCTGGCAGGTCTCCCAAAGCAGAGAAACTTTGAGGAAAGGCCCAGCAAAAGTTCCAATGGCTCAGGTACCCTTAGGCCTAGTCATCAAGGGATCGTTTTCTTGGCTGGAGCAACTTTTCCATGGCACGAGGCATGTCAAGGTTGTCAGCTATCTACATGGAGGCAAAACATATTTACAATGACAAAACCATGGGTGCTTCTGAAGCAGTAAAAACTAACAGACATTGTAGAACTGTTATCAGCAGTTAAAATATTCCAAATGGCAGAATGGCTTTAATTAGGCTTTTCATCCAAGCTAACATATGATACCTCTCAGCTATATGAGAGCTGGCAGAATTCACTTCCTTCTGTGAAACAATAGAGTTTTTCTTAGTAATTCTGTTGACATCTGATTTTTATGAAACCAGATACCAGGAATAACTTCCACAGAGGCCTTTTCTTACTGCTGAGGCCTTAAAACTTCAAATATAAAGCACACTCACTTACTTTCTTTGCATAAAAAGTTACTTAATTTACTAGATTTTCCTTTTAAAATCTGAGATTAGAGGATGACCTTGTTGCTTGTCCTTGGTTCTTGAGGAAGACCAAGACATCAGGGAGGGGATGCTGTGACCTGCAAGTGAACTGGACTTAAAGCTGGGCAAGGTCAGCCCCCTCCCTGTCCCCTCCAGAACATCTGGGTCCAGTGACCAGATAGAGTTCAGGAAGACTGAGATGGCCTAAGGGATTACAAATAAAAGTTATAAGGCCCCACTGGGAAAGAAGGGGTAAATTGAGGCTCACTTACAAATTGGGATAAATTCAATGCAATCACTGCCTTGTTGTCTGTACTGCAGGGATGCTTCCTTTGTGAAACTAAAAACTAATTTAAGGGTTCAAATAACTTCAATTTTATTTTCCTTATAGAAAATCAATGTCACCATCAAAATTACACTCTAACTTCATCCCTCCATCAATTTACAATTAAAAATAAAGTATTTGTGGCACTTAGGAATGATCAAGACAATAGACTTTTGCTTTGTTTTAAAAAACAACACTATGTCTCCCTCTGGTCCCATTTGTGTGGTGTGTTGCTATGCTGATGTAATAGCAGTATACCAGAGCAGTATTATCAACAGTTGGAAAACAGTAACATGAAGTTCAAAACAAATTTACTATTTCAGCCAAATACAAATTGCTCAAAAATTTAAAATCCCTGAAAAACAATTTTAAAAACTGTAAAAGTATTTTTATGCTTTGTTTACAGAATTTATTGGTAATTAATAAACATTTAAGTCTCTATGACTCATTAAAATTTCAAGTGAAATTGATGTGGGTTAGGATTAGTAGAAAGAGTCCACTTGAATAAGAATCAGAAGTCCTTTACATGAACTGATGCTAAGTGAAATGAGCAGAACCAGGAGATCATAATATACCTCAACAACGATACTGGATGAGGATGTATTCTGATGGAATCACTTGATCAAGGATGGACAGAAGCAACTACAACCAAAGAAAAAACACTGGGAAATAAATGTAAACTGCTTGCATTTTTGTCTTTCTTCCCAGGTTATTTTTACCTTCTGAATCCAATTCTTCCTGTGCAACAAGAGGACTGTTCGGTTCTGCACACATATATTCTATCCAGGATACACTGTGACATATTTAACTTGTATAGGACTGCTTGCCATCTGGGGGAGGGGGTGAAGGGAGGGAGGGGAAAAGTCGGAACAGAAATGAGTGCAAGGGATAATGTTGTAAAAAAATTACCCAGGCATGGGCTCTGTCAATAAAAAGTTATAATTAAAAAAAAAAAAAAAAAAAAAGAATCAGAAGTCCCAAATCTGCCACTAGTGGTCATCTAGGGTAAGTACTAAAATGTTTATCCTGGATATGAGGAGATTGGACCTGCCATTTCTTTAGGATAGGGGGCTCCCAGTAAGGGAAGCCCTTCCACCAATGCAGAGCAGGTATGGGCAAGGAGGTGAAAGCAATTGCCTGTATACCTAGCCAGAATATGTGAATCCAGGCCCGCGTATTTACGACAGTATGCTGTACAAATTCTGTCATTCAGTCATTTCAGTCCCAGCTGTAAAGAACACTAATGTATTTTATATCTTAATTAGGGACCACTTAAGCAAGAATTGTAAAGAATGAAATAGTCCTACATGAATAGCCTGTTTACGAAAGCAAAACACAAACAAAAATGCCTCCAACCCCATTGATAGGCATCCTATCAGAGACGGGAGTTCCACGAAAGCAGCCTTGTTTGATATGCTAGAATCCTTACAAAATGTTAACTCACTGGAATTGATAGAAACAATGCTTATATATTTAAGTTTACACCTTTGAGAGTTCACACATTAGAGTTCACAAGTCTGGGAGATTCATAAGTCAGGAACCCACAATCCCACTCTCTCGGAGGAGGAGTCAACCTTTGAGTTCACATCTCTAAAAGAGCATATAAGAGGATGAGCCTCAGTAAGGAGTCAGCAGAACTGGAGATTCAGAGGGAGCTAGAGGCTGAAGCTGGAAGAGACAAAGGACAAGCTGCAAGAGCTCTTAGAACCAAGGAGGGAGATAGGCCTCTAAGAAAACTAACTGGGCTATTTTGAAAGAGACAATAAAGGACTGTACTTTAACAGCTGGCTGCATTTGAGGTGACTTTACTCAGAACCGAAACTAAGGCTGCCTCCAGGAGTCCCCCAAGAAACCTGCTCCCAGAGAATGATCATATTTTAGAGAAAAGAAGAACATTACAATGGAGGTGCTATCATACATTGTTCTATAGAGGCAAAGGCTTCTTCTTGAATCAAATTTGTAAAGCCACATATGGCTTCAAAATCTCAATTGGGACAGAGTACAACATTTAAATCTTGCAAGAAAAGCCAGCCAGGTGTGCAGTGCTCCCTAACAGGTGTACATTCATTTACAACCATCTGCATTACATTATCTGTTACATTTAATGGGGGTGCATATAAATATGACAGGTCAAAGACTAGAAACTAAACAGAAACTGTAAAATATCAAAAGGGGAAAGCAAGAGTGGAAGACAGTCCCAGTCAATTTCCTGAAGCAGACTTCACAGTATTGTTAAAATGAAATTTTAAAGCCCTAATATTTTGAATGCTTAGTTTCTATCAGAAATATGGGAAGAGACTTGGGTTTGTGTTTTTCTCTTTCTACTGAAAAACAAAAGCTGATGAAAGCAAAAACAAAATAGAAACAAGGAATTAGAGCTAGAAGGCACCTTAAAGATACTTCAAATAAGCCCTCTCCATTGGGAAATAAGGAAACAGACCAGGACTTGGGCAAGGTCACAAGGTAAGGCACTAGAGCATTTTCCTGGAGAGGGGGCTCTCAGGTCTATCAATGCTCAAACCCATAACGCTGATTCAAACCCGAGTTTGACTTTCTCGGGACCTTGTTTGTGGGGGGAATCTATGTAATTTGAGTAGCATTGGGGAGAAGCGGGGCTTGTATATAAGTTGTATTCAGAAAGCATTTCCTTTATCTGACATTTCTGTTACAAAGTCTGATCTGGGGGAAAGGCTGAAGGGACAGAAACTTTGGGCAAAGAATGGAAATGGATGATCCTGCAGATTTCTCCGGCTTCTTGCTCATCGTTTTTGATATTTTGATACTTTCATTTCCAAAGTAATATAATTTTCTAAGTCACTCCCGAGAAAAGCTGAGATAAATGAATAAATAAACGAATGAATCGAAGTCCGCTGGGTGTGAGCTTGCACTGAAGGCTGGGTTCGCTTTCTGCACGCCAAGGAAGGAGTCCCGGTTCCGAAGGCAGGTTCGGTTTGCGGGGGTGACCCTGGCTGTCAGTCCCTTCTCATCTAGAGGGAAGAGGGTTGGGCTGGGGCCCTGGGGGATGCCCTCTCGGTGTTTGGGGGTCCCGGCCCGTAAAAGCCCAAGACCCGCAGAGCAGATGCCGGGGCTCGCGATAACCTCACCAAGGAGGCAGCTCCGGGAAGCCGGTTTGCACCGGACCCCGGCTCGGGATCACCCGGACAGAACACCGGGGTCACGCTGCTCAGGCCCTGCTTAGAGGGCCCAGACGGCCGCGGGGAGGCGGAACTCGAACCCGGGGCCCCCGGCTGCAAGGCAGGGGCTGGCCCGAGAAGCACCTCTCATCCAGGGAACCACCTGTCAAAGTTTGGAGGCGCCCCCGCCCCGCTCCCCTCCGCCGCACACGTCTGTAGCCGGCACCGGCCTCCTCCCACCCGCATCGTCCTCCGCCGCCCGCCCGCACTAGGCCGCACAGCCCCGGCCTCGCCTGGCTCGGCGGCCGCATCCCTCCAGCCCTCGCCGCGCTCACCAGATTTGGAACTTGAGCAGCGGCCCCGTGGCGTACTGCATCTTGAGCCGCTTGCCCGGTACGCCGCCCGTGTCGGCCGAGGCCTCGCCCGCAGCGCCGCCGCCGCCATGAGAAGGAGCAGCAAGAACCTGACAGTGTAGGTACCGCAGGGGCCGCCGCTCAGCACTACACCGCGCAAGGCCGGTCTGGCCCCGAGGCGAGCCCCAGCACTACTTGAAACGGAGCGGAGCGCGAACCGGCGCATGCGCAGGCAAGAATTCCTTCTCCCCGCCTCCCCTTCCGAACCAGGCTCTCGCGCACGCGCGGGAGCTCCTCACCCTAAGAGTGGCGGAAGGAGCTCGGCGCGCAGGCTCGGAGCGACTGGGCAGAACCGGCCCATGGAGAGCATCTTTCCAAACAGAGAGAAGGGATACAAGGAAACTCGAGAGGGGCCCGAAGCTGCGTTCGAATCCTGCTTCAGGCTCCATCCGCGTGACCGGGGACGAATCCCCTGCGTTCTTTCAGCCTCAGTTTCCTTCTCTGCCAAATGAGAATAATCCCCACTTCTCGGGCTTGTAGAGAGCACGAAATGATTCAAGAAATGGAGAGCGCGTTGCCCTGAGTAAATGATGATGGTTGTTAGGGATTTTTTTTTTGATTGATTGCTAATTCTTTTTTTTCTAAATCTTGTAATTTCCAACTTTGTTTTTTTCTTTTTTAATTTTTTTCCCCCTAAAGAATAGCTTTTTACCATTACAATGAATCCCCAATCCCTCTATTTTTGCCCGCCTGCATTTTGGATTTGCTTCACAGGCTACTTGTACAATATTTCAGAGTCCGATTCTTTTTGTACAGCAAAATAACGGTTTGTCATGTATACTTATTGTGTATCTAATTTATACTTTAATATATTTAACATCTACTGGTCATCCTACCATCTAGGGGAGGGGGTGAGGGGAAGGAGGGGAAAAATTGGAACAAAAGGTTTGGCAATTGTCAACGCTGTAAAATTACCCATGCATATAACTTGTAAAAAGCTATTTTTAAAAAATAGCTTTTTATTTTCAAAATATATGCAAAGATAATTTTAAACATTCACTCTTGCAAAACTTTTGATCCAAATTTTTCTCCTTCCCTTCCTCCCACCCCCTTCTCTAGATAGCAAGTAATCCAATATATGTTAAATGTGTGCAGTTCTTCTATACATATTTCCACATTGATCATGCTGCCCAAGAAAAATCAGATCAAAAAAGAGGGAAAAAATGAAGAAGAAAACAAAAGAAGCAAAAACAACAATAAAGGTGAAAATGCTATGTTGTGATTCATACCCGGTCCCTGTCCTCTTTCTGAGTACAGATGGCTCTCTTCATCCCAAGACCATTGGATTTAGCCTGAATCACTTCATTGTTGAAAATAGTCAAGTCCATCAAAATTGATCAATGTATTATTTTCTTACTGTATACAAGTATTCTCCCAGTTCTACTCACTTCACTTAGCATCAGTACATGTAAGTCTCTACAAGCCTTTGTGAAATCATCCTGCTGATCGTTTCTTACAGAACAAAAATATTTCATAAATAATTATATACCATCATTTATTCAGCCATTCCCCAACTGATGGACATCCACTCAATTTCCAATTATTTGCCACTAAAAAAGAGCGGCTATGGGGCAGCTAGGTGGCGCAGTGGATAGAGCACCAGCTCTGAAGTCAGGAGGACCCGAGTTCAAATCTGGTCTCAGACACTGTCTAGCTGTGTGACCCTGGGCAAGTCACTTAACCCCAATTGCCTCAGCTAAAAAATAAAAATAAAAAAATAAAAAAAATTAAAAAGGGCTGCTACAAACATTTTTGAACATGTGAGTTCTTTTTTCTTTTTTATGATCTTAGGTAACAGACCTAGTAGAGACACTGATGGATCAAAGGGTATACAGAGTTTGATCGCCCTTTGAGCAGTGTGGATATTATTATTAATGAAAGTGATGCAATTTTTTTTTATATAGCCATCAGTCTAGAAACCTTCCTAGTGCTAATGCTTCCTCTCTGAAATGTTAAACACTAGATGGCAAAATTAGAGCACTTCTTGCCTTCAGATCCTGATCAAATTGAGCAAATGACATACAAACAATTATGTACAAATAATCCAAGAATCAATGAACATGTTAAAAGCTTTCTGTGGGCCAACCCCTGTACTAAGCACTACAGATTCAAGGAAAGACAAAATTAGTTCAAATACTACCTGCTCCCCTTCTGTTGGAGTCCAGCTCCTGTAGTGATGAGGGATGTGACAACATAAGGGGCCAGGCAGAGAAGTCCTGCTTGTGGACTCTTCGAAGTTTATCAGAGACACAAATATATACCTTAAATGCTCATAGGTCTGATACAAAGTACACTCCTTTAAAATTCCTATAGGCTAATAAAATTCTACTATGGTGTAAATGATTAAATCCCGTGTAAGTCCCAGATCTTGGTTACTTAGAGATGTAAATAGTTGAGATAAACATCAGAGTAAAGTTTATTATCTCATGTATCTTTCTCCAAAAAATCTTTAGTCTCCTCCTGGACATTCTTTCCTGTCCTAAATTCAAAGGTTTAGCTTTAAATCCAAAATTGCATTTTACTTCAGTCTCTAGATTATTACTTTATTATACTGACAAGCAGTCTCTGCTATATCAATAAAGGAATTTTATTGAGCCAAGTTACTATAAGACTCAAAACCTGGAATGTAGTCTTATCTCTTGGCCTTCTACACCCTTCCCCATATTTTCCCCCTCCATCATATAAATCCTTTCTTATGCACTTCTTATACATAAGATAATTTCCCCAACTCTTCTTCTCCCTTTTCTTGTCTTCTTATCTGTCTGATCATGATCTCTCCCTTGCTGGTTCTAATCCATATCATGCTCACTAATTATGAATGTCCCCCAAGGGTCTGTCCTGGGCTTATCCCTCTGCACTATCTCATTTGATCTTATGGGAGCTATCATCTCTAAGAAGATACTTTGAGATCTCTCTGGAACTACACTTATACATCACCAACTGCCTTCAGGGTATCTCATATTCAACATGTCAAAAACTGAACTTGTTATCATTCTTTCCAATTGCCACCTCTTCCACACATACTTCCTTAATTCCCTATTATGGTCAAGGGCACTACCATCCATCCAGTAATCTAGGTTCACTACCTTTGTTTCATTCTTAATTCCTCACATATCCAATGTGTTACCAAATCTTCTTATTTCTACCTTTACAAGTCGTTTTAAATTGCATCTTCTGGTCCTTCTGTCTTCCCTGCCTGCTTCTAATCAGTATAATCTAGCAATTTATGAATAGCTAGTCTAAAGTAGCAATAGCAGGAGCTCGTAGGAGCGTCATTAATGAAAAATCACATCCTGGTAATATGTGCTAGATCAGAGGGAGCCATCTAAACTTTACTGTCCCGGTCCTATGGTATGTAAATCCCAGACAAATTCCAAACCTGTGCATTAAAGACCAGCAGATTACCAAATGGTGCAGATAATTTTGAGATGATGTGAATATGGTAATTTTAAAGTTTTACTGACAACTTTGAAATAATTTTGATATGTTAATGAACTATCCCCAAGGTGGTACCACAATTAGATTTACCCTATTGTTCCCCAAAACTCTTAAAATGAGACTCTCAAACTCCTGCTTTCTGAGTATTCTGCCACCTCCATTGTGTCCATGCTGCTGAAAGCTCCCAACTTTAATTTATGGCTACACTAGTGATTCTCAGTACTTCTCTTTCTTCCTCACCACTATTTGTCTTCCTTCACCATCTCATCCTCTCTCCCTATGTAGATTGCTTTTTGTAAGTTTTGTAAGAAGAACTATATCAACTATATCAAACTTAGGGATAGATGAATAATTTATGAATAAATAAAAAATAGGGAGCAATGAGAGGTTATAAAACGGATAGTTTTGAATACATTAAATTAAAAAGGGTTTGCTAAAATAAAATAAATGTAGCCAAGATTAAAAGCAAAGCAGAAAATTGGCGAGGGTTGAGGGATAATATATACAGTTTCTTAGATAAAGGTCTCATATCTCAAATATTTGTATTTGTAAGTACTGTATTTTCTTTGCTGTTTGTCCCCATCCCCTTTAAACCTTATTAAATTGTGACTGTCAACTCATTTCCGACTGCAATTGTGGTTTTTCCTGGCAAGTACCAAAAGAACTGTGGGCCTATATCACAATTTAACTAATTATTAATTCAATATCTCTAATATGTGCTCTTTCTTTCTACTCATATAATCACTATAGTTCAGGTCTCTAGTATCAAATATGAAGTCCTCTGGCATTCAAAGCTCTTCATAACATGATCCTTGCATCTTTCCAGTCTTCTTCCTTATTCGCCTCCATATACTTACTTCCCCTCTATCCAGTTACCCTGGTTTATTTGCTATTCCTTACATAATAATACCAGGTTGTATTGGGTAGTTAGGTGGTGCAATGGATAGCCAGTCCTAGAGTCAGGAAGACATTTTTTTTCTTTTTTTTCTTTCTTTCTTTCTTTTTTTTTTTCCTAAATAATTTCCACATCATGCTGCACAAGAAAAAATCAGATCAAAAAGGAAACTTCTTAGGAAGTTTCATTTTCTCATTTTTCTTGGTTGTGTATAAAGACGCCTCTCCAGCTGAGGTCCCCATATTAGAAGAAAGAATGAAGATAAACTATAGCATGAGAAAAAGAAAAAAAAAGCAATCAAACAACAAAAAAAGTGAAAACACTATGTTACGATCCACAATCAATCCCCATAATCTTCTTTCTGGATGGAAGATGCTTTTTTTTCTAAGTTCAAATCTCAGTTCAGACACTTACTAAGCTGTGGAACTATGGGCAAGATACTTAACTCTGCCTCAGTTTCCTCATCTATACAATGAGTTAGGAAAAAAAAAAAAAAGACAAACCACTCAGTATCTTTGTCAAGAAAAGCCCAAATGAAGTCATGATAGGTCAGGCAAAATTGAACAAAAAAAGAGAAAGTTCCCACAAATGTCTTTAAGCAGCTCCTTCCCCTTTGAAATATCTCTAGTTTAAAATATGACAGAAACATAAAAAGGGAATTAACTCAGGAAAAACTTATGGGGGAGAGGCAGAGATAGAGAAAGACAGTGAGGGAGGCAGAGATGGAAAGTGGGTGGGAGAATGGGAGAGAGAGATAGACAGAGAGGCAGAAAGAGAGAAAGAGAGAGAGAGAGAGAAGAGAGAGAGAGAGAAGAAGAAGAAGAAGAAGAAGAAGAAGAAAAAGAAGAAGAAGAAGAAGAAGAAGAAGAAGAAGAAGAAGAAGAAGAAGAAGAAGAAGAAGAGGAGGAGGAGGAGGAGGAGGAGGAGGAGGAGGAAGAAGAAGAGGAGGAGGAAGAGGAGGAGGAGGAGGAGGAGGAAGAAGAAGAAGAAGAAGAAGAAGAAGAAGAAGAAGAAGAAGAAGAAGAAAGGAGAAAGAGGAAGATGAGGAAGAAGAGGAGGAGGAGGAGGAGGACCACAACGAGGAGGAGGAGAAGAAGAAGAAGAAGAAGAAGTATATCAACTGTCAAACTTAGGATAGATGAACAATTTATAAATAAATAAGAAATAGGGAGCAATGAGAGGTTATAAAATGGATAGTTTTGAATACATTAAATTAAAAAGGGTTTGCTAAAATAAAATAAATGTAGCCAAGATTAGAAGCAAAGAAGAAAATTGGTGAGGGTTGAGGGATAATATATATAGTTTCTTAGATAAAGGTCTCATATCTCAAATATATAGGGAATTTTGTCAAATCCATAAAAATATAAGTCATTTTTCAATTGACAAATGGTCAAAGGACATAAATAAGTAGTTTTTCAGTGAAGAAATTAAAACCATATGTGGTCATATAAAAATTCTCTAAAACTGCTCTATTAATTAGAGAAACGCAAATTATAACAGCTTTGATATATCATCTCATACCTATCAGAGTAGATAAAATGATAGAAGGGGAAAATTACAAATATTCTAGGAGATATGGAAAAACTGGGATATGTTATTAACTGATCCATATTTTGAAGAGTAATCTCGAATTATGCCCAAAGAATTATAAAACTGTGTATACCTTTTGATGCAACAATACCATAATAAGACTATTTCTCAAAGTGATCAGGGAAAAAGAAAAAAAAAACCTTTCTAAAATATTTATAGCAGCTCTCTGTGATAGCAAAGACTGGAAATTGAGGGAATGCCCATCAATTGGGGAATGGCTAAAAATGTTTGAGCTATAATTGTGATGAAAATCTATTGGTTGGTTTTACGAAAACATGGAAAGACTTGCATGAAATATTGAGCAGTGTCAAGAAAATGTTGTACACAGTAACAGCAATATTGTTCAAGAACAAGTTTGTAAGTTATTTTGAGCATTATAAATGCTCAAATTAACTACAAAGGACCTGTGAAGGAAGATGTATCTACCTCCAGAAAAGGATTGATAAATATGTAGATCTCACCTTTTACTTTTAGAATTTCAAGTTTAGTGTTTGACTGGGGGTTTTTAATTTGTTCCTTTTCTAGCATTTTTAATTGCAAACCCAATTCATTGACCTTCTCTTTCTCTATTTTATACAAATAGGCCTCTAGAGATATGAAATTTCCCCTTATTACCGCTTTGGCTGCATCCCATACATTTTGGTATGATGTCTCATTATTATCGTTTTCTTGGGTGAAGTTATTAATTATGTCTATGATTTGCTGTTTTACCCAATCATTCTTTAGTATGAGATTATTTAGTTTCCAATTATTTTTTGGTCTACTTCCCCCTGCTTTTTTGTTGAATGTAATTTTCATTGCATCGTGGTCTGAAAAGGATGCATTTACTATTTCTGCCTTACTACATTTGAGTTTGAGGTTTTATGTCCTAATATATGGTCAATTTTTGTATAGGTTCCATGAACTGCTGAAAAGAAAGTGTATTCCCTTCTGTCTCCATTACATTTTCTCCAGAGATCTATCATGTCTAGCTTTTCTAGTATTCTGTTTACCTCTTTGACTTCTTTCTTATTTATTTTCTGGTTTGATTTATCTAATTCTGAGAGTGCAAGGTTAAGATCTCCCATTATTATAGTTTTACTGTCTATTTATTCTTGCAGCTCTCTTAGTTTCTCTTTTAAGAATTTAGATGCTACCCCACTTGGTGCATATGTTTAATATAGATAGTGCTTCATTATCCATGCTACCCTTTAGCAAGATATAGTGTCCTTCCTTATCTCTTTTAATTAGGTCAATTTTTGCTTTAGCTTGATCTGAGATCAGGATGGCTACCCCTGCTTTTTTGACTTCACCTGAAGCATAGTAGATTTTGCTCCAACCTTTTACCTTTAACCTGCATGTATCTCCCCGCTTCAGGTGTGTTTCCTGTAAACAACATATTGTAGGATTCTGGCTTTTAATCCATTCTGCTAACCGCTTCCTCTTTATGGGGGAGTTTACCCCGTTCACGTTTATGGTTAGAATGACCAATTCTGTATTACTTGCCATCTTGTTAACCCCGGTTTATGCTTTCCTCCCTTCTTTCCCCTTTCCCCCCCTTCCAAGTAATAAGCTTGTGAGCACCCCTTGCTTCTCACAGCCCTCCCTTTTTAGTGTCCCTCCCCCGCCTTAGAGTTCCTCCCCCTATCTTACCCCTTTCCCTCCCAGTTCCCGTATTCCCTTCGCTTAGCTTATTCTTCCCTTTCCACTTTTCCCCTCTCACTTTTCAATGAGATGGGAGAAGTTTCACCATAGATTGAATATGTCTTAAGATTTTTCACTTAAAGCCAATTCTGAAGGCAGTAAGATACCCACTATATTCATCCCCCTCCATTCTTTCTCTCAGATATAATAGGTTTCCTATGCCTCTTCATGAGATGTACTACCCCCACTTTACCCTTTTTCTGGTACAATGTCCTTTCCACATCAATTTCTAGAACAAGGTATACATGTATTCTTTATACATCTATTTCTGATGAAAAAACCAGAACTTAACAAAAAGTTTGATCTACAAATATAGAACTCAAGAGAAATCTAAAAAGGTAAAGATTAATCTTGGGAACTATATTTTGACTATATAGATGTATAAAGAATACATGTATACCTTGTTCTAGAAATTGATGTGGAAAGGACATTGTACCAGAAAAAGGGTAAAGTGGGGGTAGTACATCTCATGAAGAGGCATAGGAAACCTATTATATCTGAGAGAAAGAATGGAGGGGGATGAATATAGTGGGTATCTTACTGCCTTCAGAATTGGCTTTAAGTGAAAAATCTTAAGACATATTCAATCTATGGTGAAACTTCTCCCATCTCATTGAAAAGTGAGAAGGGAAAAGTGGAAAGGGAAGGAATAAGCTAAGCGGAAGGGAATACGGGAACTGGGAGGGAAAGGGGTAAGATAGGGGGAGGAACTCTAAGGCGGGGGGAGGGACACTAAAAAGGGAGGGCTGTGAGAAGCAAGGGGTGCTCACAAGCTTATTACTTGGAAGGGGGGGAAAGGGGAAAGAAGGGAGGAAAGCATAAACCGGGTTAACAAGATGGCAAGTAATACAGAATTGGTCATTCTAACCATAAACGTGAACGGGGTAAACTCCCCCATAAAGAGGAAGCGGTTAGCAGAATGGATTAAAAGCCAGAATCCTACAATATGTTGTTTACAGGAAACACACCTGAAGCGGGGAGATACATGCAGGTTAAAGGTAAAAGGTTGGAGCAAAATCTACTATGCTTCAGGTGAAGTCAAAAAAGCAGGGGTAGCCATCCTGATCTCAGATCAAGCTAAAGCAAAAATTGACCTAATTAAAAGAGATAAGGAAGGACACTATATCTTGCTAAAGGGTAGCATGGATAATGAAGCACTATCTATATTAAACATATATGCACCAAGTGGGGTAGCATCTAAATTCTTAAAAGAGAAACTAAGAGAGCTGCAAGAATAAATAGACAGTAAAACTATAATAATGGGAGATCTTAACCTTGCACTCTCAGAATTAGATAAATCAAACCAGAAAATAAATAAGAAAGAAGTCAAAGAGGTAAACAGAATACTAGAAAAGCTAGACATGATAGATCTCTGGAGAAAATGTAATGGAGACAGAAGGGAATACACTTTCTTTTCAGCAGTTCATGGAACCTATACAAAAATTGACCATATATTAGGACATAAAAACCTCAAACTCAAATGTAGTAAGGCAGAAATAGTAAATGCATCCTTTTCAGACCACGATGCAATGAAAATTACATTCAACAAAAAAGCAGGGGGAAGTAGACCAAAAAATAATTGGAAACTAAATAATCTCATACTAAAGAATGATTGGGTAAAACAGCAAATCATAGACATAATTAATAACTTCACCCAAGAAAACGATAATAATGAGACATCATACCAAAATGTATGGGATGCAGCCAAAGCGGTAATAAGGGGAAATTTCATATCTCTAGAGGCCTATTTGTATAAAATAGAGAAAGAGAAGGTCAATGAATTGGGTTTGCAATTAAAAATGCTAGAAAAGGAACAAATTAAAAACCCCCAGTCAAACACTAAACTTGAAATTCTAAAAGTAAAAGGTGAGATCTACATATTTATCAATCCTTTCTCTGGAGGTAGATACATCTTCCTTCACAGGTCCTTTGTAGTTAATTTGAGCATTTATAATGCTCAAAATAACTTACAAACTTGTTCTTGAACAATATTGCTGTTACTGTGTACAACATTTTCTTGACACTGCTCAATATTTCATGCAAGTCTTTCCATGTTTTCGTAAAACCAACCAATAGATTTTCATCACAATTATAGCTCAAACATTTTTAGCCATTCCCCAATTGATGGGCATTCCCTCAATTTCCAGTCTTTGCTATCACAGAGAGCTGCTATAAATATTTTAGAAAGGTTTTTTTTTTTCTTTTTCCCTGATCACTTTGAGAAATAGTCTTATTATGGTATTGTTGCATCAAAAGGTATACACAGTTTTATAATTCTTTGGACATAATTCGAGATTACTCTTCAAAATATGGATCAGTTAATAACATATCCCAGTTTTTCCATATCTCCTAGAATATTTGTAATTTTCCCCTTCTATCATTTTATCTACTCTGATAGGTATGAGATGATATATCAAAGCTGTTATAATTTGCGTTTCTCTAATTAATAGAGCAGTTTTAGAGAATTT